>NC_056745.1:1243273605-1243360969 GCF_019279795.1 Protopterus annectens
CTGGGACAACTGGCACAAAACCAAAACCACCTCAACTAGGCAAAAATTCTTAGAACTACGCAATAGAACCAAAAAGCTTATAAAACAGGACAAAATCCAATACTACCAGACTGCCCTTACCTCCTCCCAACATAACCCCAAACAATTCTGGTCCTCAATAAACTCCATCCTCCACCCAGGTAAAGTAAGTACACCTACTCCTAAGTTAACTCACTCCTCCAAAAATATTGCTACCACTTTCAACAAGCACTTCACACAAACCGTACTATCACTAGTTAGACAACACAACCCCCCATAAACACACACCTTCAACTACAACTAACAATCTCCCCACTAGCTTCTCTTTCTCTCCTGTTTTTACCTCAAAAATAAAACAACTATTAACTAAACTTAGAACCACCAGATTATCAGCAGACAACCTCCCAAGTGAATACCTTCAACTTGTAGCTGATGCTCTAGCCTACCCAGTATTACTCTTGATTAAGAGATCTCTGTCAGAAAGTTATGTTCCCACACTATGGAAAGTCTCACACATAATTCCCCTACACAAAGGAGGCCCCTCCACAGATCTAACCAATTACTGCCCCATAGCTATTCTCTCGCCACTTCAAAATACTAGAGAGATGCATTCATTCTCAAGTCTCAGATCACCTCTTTGCTAACAACCTCCTCTCCAACACACAACATGGTTTCCGACCTAACCATAGCACCACCACCGCCTTACTCTCTTTCTCTAACTCTACCCTACAAAATAAAAATTCATGTTAGCTCTCCTCAGCTACCTTCCTAGACCTCTCTAAAGCTTTCGACATGGTCCCACACAAACAACTCATCTCTCTTCTCAATAACCTATTCTTCTCTCAACCAGACATCAACTGGTTTCAGAGTTACCTATCTGACCACCAACAAGCAGTTGTTTGGCAGGACGACCTATCCCCCCAACTACCAGTCTCCATAGGGGTTCCCCAAAGGTCCATCCTGGGACCCCTACTTTTCTCTATTTTCACCAATAATCTAGCCTCAGCCACAGCACATGGCACACTCATACAATATGCAGATGACTCAACCATCATCTGCACAACCCAGTCCTTACCCGAACTGCAAAAAGTCACACAGGAATCATTTTCTTCTATTAAAACTTGGTTATCCGATGCCCAACTAATACTCAACCCAAACAAAACAAAATTACTAATCTTCCAACCCACCAAACTTACCCTAGACAGCTCTCACTTTAACATCACAGCAAAAGACAACACCACCATCCATCCTACAGAACACACCAAATTACTAGGAGTAGAAATAGACAATAAACTGAACTCTGACATTCACATTTCCATGACCATTAAAAAAGTGCACAAAAAACTAGGATCATTATATAGAAATCAGCAACTACTTACCAAAGCAGCTAAAATTTTGGTAGCAAATTCTCATCTTATCTCTACCCTACTCTATGCCTCTCCAATATTTACTAACCTTAGACAATGCAACCTAAATAAGCTCGAAACCTGCTACAACAAAATCACCAAATTCACCACAGTGGCTTCCTACCGTACTCACCACTGTCTCTCACTAGCAAAACTGGGCTGGCTAGAGCTCCCCCACCTCCTTCAATGGTACCAACTTGCACTCACCCACAAACTAATAAACCAACCACTAAAAGTCCCATCCCTCCAGAATCTACTCCAACCCTACATAACCACGAGACCACTAAGATCCAGCCACAAAAACCTCCTACAGGTCACAAGAGCCAATAACTGCTGGAGAAGCATTATTCTCCTGCAATATAGCCAAACTCTGGAACTCCCTCCCATCATCAATTACCTCTGTAACTTCTTGCACACACTTCAAATCCTTACTAAAATCACACTTAAATACTTGCCAGATATGCCTTTGCAACCCACCATCTAATACCATCCACTTCACCCGCCCACTATCTCTCATCGGCCCCCTATCAACAACCTACTCTTAGAAAGCTTGGCTGCTCATGTTACCAGCTACCTACCAAATAATGCTAACTTCTTGTAGCAAGAACTGCGAATGGCTGTTCTGTACCTCAAAACAGATTGTATTCAATTGTTCACTGATGAATCTCAACTACATTTGCAACCATGTTTAGTATATGTCACCATATTTTAAAATTGCATTATGTTCTACAGCTATTTTACATCTGTTTTATTTTTGTCTTATGTCCTCAGCTGGACTAATGTCTATATTTAAATGCTGTTTTTTAACTGTATAATGCAAGTAATACTTAATGTGGAGCTTTTCTCCCCAGGCCTCCACTGAAAACGGACCTGTGTCTAGTCGGACTCTCCCAGTCAACAAATGTAAATAAATAAATAAAATAAATAAATAAATAATCTTGTGATGGCAACACACAATATTCTTTGTCTCACTTCACTTTCACCTCACTGTATGCAACTATTACTTGTGTCGAATTTCTCTGACTGAACTATGCCAATAGCATGAATTAGATTCTTACCAGTATTCAGAAGGAAGTGACAAAATGTGCTTAAAATTTTATGTGAGATGTCCTGATGCCAGTTAGATATGCATGTTTGCTAGCAGGACATGATCATACCGGGAGCAGGGCACATAATCAAACATTGCTGCCATGATAATGAAGACTAGATGACTGGATTATCATCTGTGTCTTCATGATAGACTTATCACTACAGACTAGGGACCCCTGTGTCACACTTATTGGATACTGTATAAGGGAATGTACAGTGGGAGTAGTTGTATTACATCCTTAGTCAGTCCCCCCCACATCAGTGTGTGCAGGATGGCAAGAGCACTTATTTTGAAATATACAAATAATGAACACTGTCTATAAGCAAGTATTACCAACATCACAGTAGTTTTTTTTTTTTTTTTTAATGGCCTTATAGTGAACTCTATTGCACATCACCCAGAGAGTCTGGTTATAGGGTAGAGTGCATCACCAGTTTATAACAGTGGACTGATAGTCAAGACTGCATGGCTTACATACACTCTTCTTACAATCTTCTTGCAGAGGGCATTGTTTTACACACACACACACACACACACACACACACACACACACACACACACACACACACACACACACACACACAGACACTGTAACTTGAAAACTAAAACATTTTTGGGGGGACCAAGATAGCAAACTGCAAACAGCACAAAGTCTTAGCTCTGCTTTATTTTCTTTTTTTCTGACAGGTTTTATTATACAAACTTAATAAAATGTATTTTCTTATACATTTTGAATCTTTTAAACAAATTTGGACAACTATTTTGAAAGAAAAATCAAGTTGTTTTTGTTTTTTATTTGATTTTTTCCTGTTAGAAGTTCTATTGATTGTTGTGACAGAATGAGCCACTCAAAAGTGAACACTCAAGACAACTCGGTCAAAAAGGAATTACAGTCTATAATGGGTGGTATCCAGGAGCTTTCTGTTAAATTTGATAAACTTGAGATTAAAATGGACAATATAAAAGGAGATTCAAAGAAACAAACAGAAATTTTAGAAGAGATTATAAAACAACAAACTGTTCAGTTCTCAGCATTACAAGACACATTAAATGACCTGGGTAGCAGAATGGTAGAGAGTGAGAATCACACAGAATTACTGTTAAAACAAAATGCTGTGCTTATGGAAAAGATAGAGGACCTAAACAAGTAGGTCTAGAATAAATAGTATTAGGATATATAGAATACCAGAAAAGGAAGAAGGAGACAATATGCTGCAGTTTTTAACTGCCTAAAATTCTAAATATACCAGAAACTCACTTTTTGGTGTTGAGAGAGCCCATACATCTCTTTTGACTTCTTCTTTGAAGAAAAATCCTCTGGTTCCCAAATCCATTACTGTAAAATCTCTCCAGCCAAGATAAGGACCTGGTACTGAAGACTGCTTGGGTTAATTCTCCCATAAAAATAAATAACAACACTATCAGGTTTGACAATGACTATACTGCATTTGTTATGACCACAAGTAAAACATGAATTCCGTTCATAAAAGACTTTAAAGCTAAACATTAAAGCTCAACTATTTTTCCCAGCCAGAATTAGGATCTTTTTACCAGAAGGTCAGAAAACTTTTATTTTTCAGAAAATAAACCATTTGATTAAACAGAAAATATAAATTAGGCTCTTGTTAGCTTAAAGAGACAAGCAGCAAGAAATGGGTGCTCTTCGAAGGACAAAAATAGAAAAAAATAAAGAACATTAATGTTGCTCTAATTTTCTTTTTGCCTAAATAGCTTTCTCACAGGCATTCAATCTTGTCATCTATTACAGTTCATCATTAAATACAAGGTAAAGCATACAAAAATATACTTAATTAAAATACCCTGTTTATAGTATCTGAAATAGTGTGTATATTTTATTATAACTATTATTTATAAAGCCCTTTATTATTTTATTTGAATTCTCTGTAACATTATTGTAAAACATAGAGGATAGTGTGTATATGATGGGGGTGTATTGACAGTATCTGATATTGTGTGTGTGTGTGTGTGTGTGTGTGTGTGTGTGTGTGTGTGTCTGTCTGTGTGTGTGTGTGTGTGTGTGTGTGTGTGTGTGTGTGTGTGTGTGTGTGTGTGTGTGTGTGTGTAGATATAGATATAGATATTACTATTACTTATAAGTTTCTTTATTATTTTAATTAAATCCTCTCAAACATTATTTTCTAACATACAGAGTAATGTGTATGTGTGTGTGGGAGGGTGTATATTAACATGTTTAACTCATCGAGCAGGATTCATGAAGCCTCCGGGTAAAAGTTAGCAAGTTTTACACGGAGGCTGCAGTTAAACGGGGTGATGTCAGCATGCCATGCATATTCATGAGGGCATGCTGAATCACACCCTAGGCTAACACGGTCCATGTAGCAATGTAGGGGGCGTGTCCGCATGGCGAGTCCTGCAAAGGGACATGCCCCCAGAAGAATCACAGTGCCAAAAGGAAACTCCCACGAGCGAGTCCGCAGAAATGTCAAGAAACACAACAGCACACATGCCCCCACAGACTATTAACCCAACTGAAATGTAAAACGTAAAAATGAACAGTTTAAGTTTTTTTATAATTTCAAAAATGTTTGCCCGTAATTGCGCTCATTTGCGCGGGTGTGTCCTTTGCTCAGCCACAGTTAGCAGTCATTGAAAAAGCATATAAGATCTAAATATGCAAAATAAGCCAAGTAGCAATAGCGTAGCGGTAGAGACGTCAGCCAAAGAGGAGATAGTTACGGTTCGAGCCCCAACAACATCATTTTTTATTTTTAGTGAAATAAGCACGAAACAATCCCCTGACATACATGTATATATATATATATATATATATATATATATATATATATATATATGTAATTATAATTTAAGTAAAATGTAATAAAATGGGCCATGTTTTTATGTAGAAATCTGACACAATAAAAAAATAAAATATTTTATAAGTGCACATAGCTGAGCAGCGCTCTAGCAAGCTGAGTATGTTTGTCCGTAGGTGACCAGTGGTTTAACAGGTGCAATATGAGTGCCCGGAGTTCAGCAGCACTTTAACACGCTGAAACTGTGTGGCCATAGTTGTGCAACATTTCTCACAGCGTAGTATGCATGCTCATAGCCAAATAACGCATTAACCAGCGTAACCCATTTGCGTGGAGCTGCGCAGTGCGCCAGCCGGCTTACCAGTGGGCAACGTTGTGCAACCTGTATCAAAGCCGCCTTTAAACAGACACACCTCCTAGCCTGTCTAGACAGTAGTAAAATAAAAAAAAAAGCAATGCCCAGGCTCGAACGCAGGATACTGTGCATTATAGTCAAAGTACTGAACCACTAAGCCATAACAGCTGTACTGACAAATGCAGTATTAGCATATATATAGGAATGAATGGAAATAGAAGCATGAGAAAGCAGGTTTTGTGAAGCTGATACAATTCCAAAATGGCCAATCACAGATAAGTGCGGGAAAAACGGCATATATAAGCCCCATAGGCGGGAATACACAGCATAACTGATTGTGGAACCTATTTGCAGTCAGGATGGCAGGTGTAGGAGAGGGTAGTCGCTTCCGAGCACAGAGGTGGGGTTTTGAGGAGTCCAAATACATGGTTTGGCTCCTAGTCCACGATCATTAGGCTCAACTCATGCAGGGCCAGGTTCTGTGTGGTGCATGTAAGGCAGAGGCATGGAACTGGTTGGCACATGATCTCACCAGTGCCACAGGCATACCAAGGACTGGTGAACAGGTCCGTCACCACTATGCGGACCTGAAGAGACAAAAGCAGGACCAACTGAACCGTTGGATCCAGGAGGCCCGGCAAATGCCCAATGCCCCACTACTGAGTAAGTATCCATGTAATTATGTATGTAAGGAATTATCCTAGCTGATATTATGGAGATGTATGTTCCAATATTACTTCATTTATATTACAGCTGCAGGTGTGCGTTCTGCTAATCGGCGAGCCAATGGTGATAGGCTGGAGCGGTTGCGCCACCAGGCAGGTTAGTAATTATGTTTCAGTAATTGTTATACAATATAAGTGAGACAGCTTGTAAAAGAGTTCAGTGTAGTTACATATTAATAAAGTTCAAATAACACTAGAAGAAAGATTCTGCTAGTACTGTATGATTAGATAAGTGATGCAGCCTGTAATCCAGAAATAAAAATGAAACAAGTCTGAAATAGTGATTTCCCACCTGAACTGTAATATCATATAACCTGCTGCAGCCTGAAAATCAGTGGTAAACAAGCTAAAGACAATAGACATGTGTCAAATGCATCCCCTTTGAAAATCTGCCATATGAAACAAGTGAGTCTGTTGGAAAGGATTGCTGTAATCAAGTATGACATGTTAATAACGCCTAGAATAAAGTACCATCTTGAATTGTAAAAATAAAACAAGTGAAAGTGTGAGAAAGAGGTATGAATCAACCAAGAAAGCTGTTATAACTTCTGAATAAAGTATACTGCAGTCAGTACATAATGAAATGAATGAGACAGCCACAACCAAACAGTGAAATGTTTGAAATAAAGTACTGAAGCTGGAATGTGTCTGTCCCACAATTTGGATATGTTGCTGTACCCTTGCAATATGGAGATAGTATGATTCTATGAAATAATGAACATCCACAGTTGTCTAGAGCCATATAAATGAAATGTAGCAGGATGCTGTACCTGAACATAGCCAGATATGAACGTGTATGAATAAAAATGCAATGTATATTAATGTAGCAGTAACAGTCCCATCACCAACATTCCTAACATTACATATAGGAAACTGTACTAAGACCTGTAGGGTATATATATCTGCAGCTACTAGAGATGTACAGCATATGTATAGGTAGTTGAAGTTGTTAATGAAATATTTCTTCACCCTACCCTATATTCACAAATAATGCCATTCCACAACAAACTGGGTATGTGTATTAAAATTAATTCCTATGGACATTTGTCCTGTTGGTTCAAACATATTTGCACATACGTTGCTGCATGTGCCCTGTTCATATATCCAAACCTGATGGCCTGGTGCCATCAATCAACCCTGCATGCTGTTGGATTGTTTACTGTTGTTTAAAATATGCATGTGTTATGCTTGCTGTTCAATGTTTGGAATTCATGGGTGTTTGGTTAATGGGAATACTGATGCATGCTGTTACAACTAATTTTGAATGGTATTGTTTGTTACTAACCCAAAATGTCATAAAATATTTCTAAACATAGGACAATAGGGAAGGCGGGTTCCAGCGGACCCACCTCTCCCACTTCAGCTGGTGAGTGCACCTGGCACTAGTGCCCAGGCCAGAACCTCCTCCGGTGGCCCTGTGCCTCCTTTGGGTGGAATCACTGCAGAGGATGTGGCTCGTCCCCCCTCTGCAAGCGTGGCCAGAGGAGACCGTCCACTCACCCACCAAAGTGTCCGGTCTGTAGTGCGTAGCGAGATCAGGCATTCTGTGCTTGAACCCCTAAGCCAGCTTGAGGCTCGGGTGGCACAAATCACGGGTGTGCATGCTGCCCGTCCTACACAGCTTCCAGCACAGCCCTGTCCTGGGCTGTGAAGGCACAGTGGAAACTGCCCATGGGTGGGGATCTCAATTCCACTGTTGCCATCTGTGGGCTCATGGGCTCGCGATATCCAGACATCCGTCCCCATCAGTTGTGTTTCCCCCCACATATGTCATACTCCACCCCTGTATGCATCTTGTTTGTCTTGTCTGTTAACCTCCCCTACCTACCTCCCCAAATATACCTACTTCCTGTACCTCACATTCCACTCTCACCTGAAAAAAGAATAAAAAAAGGGCAGTCTGTTCCCGCAAAAAAATTACACCCCATACATAGCTGCCCATTTTGCAGACATGTCTGTTGGACATGTGAACTGGTAATTACAATTGGCTGTACAACATATTTTCTTGTCCTCACCCCTCTTTAAGGGGTGGAAGGTTTCAAATTTCACACCAAATTACACACATATGCACAGCTGTTGCTGATAAAGAAATGGGCAGCTATGGGCCTTTCCTACATCCTTCCTGCAAATCCCGAGCTTGTTTTCCTATTGTCCTGCCCTGTTTGTGCCCCCTTTTTCACAACTTTCCTATCTCCCCATTTTCTTTTCTTTCAAAGAAATTAGCACAGGTGAGCATGTGAGTAAGCACTTTTAAGCAGTTGTAAGCGGGTGTGCGCTTGTGTGCGCTTAGCTAAGCATGTGTGCACGAAGCTAAGCGACAGTGTGCATGCGTGAGCTCCACGCAAACCAGCGCTAACCCGATTAAAACTGCTTAAAAGTTCCTTAGTCACTCTGACTGACAAGGCCTGTAGTCTGCTCAGCAGCAAAATAAAATCCCTCTGTCAGTCTCGAACCCAGGTCCTTGGAAACACTAGTCTGCATGACTTACCACTAAGCCATGACTGACATACAAGAACTTTGTGCTGAAAGCAATATATCATGAAATAGTAGGACTGAGTGTAAAGGGAATATAGGAAGTCTATTACACAAAGCTTTTCTTGTATCTTTACTGGCAATTCTTGTGGATTTGTATGACATTAGTGTGAGAAGAGAAACAGCCATGCCAGTCGGTAGCTAGTAGGTAATAATGTGACAGTAGCATCTTGCAAACCACACACTATCAGAGCAGGATAAACACTGCTATATTTGAACAGGTAAGAGGCCAGACCTTGCAACTGTGACTGATTTACAAGGATGTCCCTGATTTGAAAACAAATGTTAACTGTGCCCCACTGACTCCCTGTGAAATGTACTAACAGTAGGCAGAAAAGTGTTTTATCCCACGTAATGGTAACTGTCAATTACTGAAAGTATGCACTACTTGCATGTCAGAAATGGTGCAGTAATACATATGTTCAAAATACCCCACAGTCACAACTGCAGAATATCTGAAATATATCACGGGTGTATCCCACTGATATGAACCATTCCCTGAGGCTGATAAAAGATATACCTGAGAGTATCTGAGGCCTGCAAGTGTCACAAACTCACAGGCATATCATTCTGTCTGCTGTCACACACTCTGTGAATAGCTGTATAATAGCTTCCACAAGCACACCCACATGTAGGTGTACAACCCGCAAATATCAAAGGAGGTATCCAACTAATAAAATAAAGACAGTATAGCAGTTTACAAGCACTGTATGTGCCTGCTATCCATAACTGTTAGCACAAAGTACAAGGCCCCACTACTACTCAGCAGCAAAATAAAATACCCTTGTAGGTGTCAAGCCCCACACCTTGGCTAGACCAGACTGCATGCAGTACCACCAAACCACAACAAACATATAAGGAATTGCTGCTGAAAGAAATATAGCAAGCATTACAAGGAGTGAATGTAAATGGAAAATAGGAAAGCCATAGCAACACATTCCAGTAAAGACACCTAGCAGGCATTCAAGGAGTGAATGTAAAGGCCAAATAGTGAAGCCATAACAACAAATTGCAAGAGCCACTGCTGTATACCAGTTACTCCACAAGTCCCACAGGAAAGCACATACTCCCATTTAAACAGTATTAGTATTATTAGGTGTCAGTTAACATACACACTGAGAAGAATAAACTGGAGGAAGCAATAGTCAGGTGTCAGTACAATATGCATTGCAGTGTCTAGAACACAGCCTGAAATATGAGAGACATACCAACCTTTACACTCACACAACAGTGTCCACAGCATACCAGCATGGTCCCCACCTTGAAAATCTGAAAGGGCTACTCCTACCTAACCTAACATTTTATAGCACTGTCCTGAAATCACAGTGAGAACTGCAATTACCACACAGCAGGCTGCATGCAATTAGTAAATGCTGGCTAACAATTGGTGCAGAGGCCATCACATGCACATGTGCATATACCTACAAAAGCAGCCTGTACTCCCAGTCCACACATGCAATACTTTCATTGCAACATCCAGAGGGAGAGACAGACAGAGAGAGAGAGAGAAAAAAAAAAAACGAAAAAACGAAAAAGAGACACAGAGAGAGCCAACGAAAATAAAACAATACAAAACAGCAAGCTAACCATCAGCAAGCCATCACAAACAGCAGTGACAAACAAAGGTAATGCAAACTAATAATGTAATAGTCTACATACTGTGAACCCTCCATGTGTGTTAGCAGTCTGTATCTATATATATGAAGATGTGCATAGGGCAGGGGACATACTGCAACTATTAGTGAAGGCTGGACATACATATGTATGTGAAGGATTCTATGTGCACATATCAATGTAGGTTGTAGTGCAACGTACAATGTAGGTTGTACGGTAATGGATGTTTAGCAGTATGTTAGTGTGTGTATTCGTATGTGTAAATAAAAAGGTATATGTATATATATATATATATATATATATATATATATATATATATATATATTATATGTATGTATATTTATATATGTATCTATATATAATATGCATATATGTATACATAGATAGAGAGGGATGTAGAAATAGACCCAGAATGATACTACATTACAAGGACAAAATGATTGACTTCAACAATTGGCTAAGCTTCTGGTGTCATTCTAAGGGGATCCAGTATTTGTCTGCCTGGGACGACATGATTGACAGTCCACGATGCTTTGTCAGAGATGGCCTGCACCTGTCGTCCTTAGGATTCCGGATACTGGCTAAGACTTTTGCCACCCCTATAGTGCCTTTTTTAAGCAAGGTTCAAATGACAAATTCATCACTGTAACTGGTGACATCTGTGACATCTGTGCAGTGACAGAGACCTGGTTCAAAGCTCCAGAGAGCACCCCTGCATTGCCAGGCTTCAATTCATACCACACCTTTTGGCCACCTAACCCAGAAAGAAGCACTAAAGGCGGAGACGTGTCCATATTCATTAAGGATATCCACACCTCCAGGCTAGTTGCACAGCATAATGCATCTGAGATTATCCAAGTGCAACTAACTCTGGGCAAGACCGCAATCCAAATTGTAGCTTGCTACAAACCCCCCACCATGCCCCAGGATTCACACTCCTCATTTCTTGATACACTGGAAGGTATTAGGGTACAACCCAACACCCTAATAATGGGTGATTTCAACTACCCCACCATTAACTGGGAAAACTACTCATGTACCAACTCTTTTGCTCAACGTTTTCTAGAATTCATAAATACCAACGCCTTGGATCAACTTATTCACACCCCCACCAGGGGCAGCAATATTCTAGACCTGGTCATCACCAACATGGGACACCGGTGTTCCACACCAGATGTCAATTCCTCGTTGGTCAGATCCGACCCCAAGCTAATCAGCCTAGACATCCACATCCCACCCCCAGCCCCAATTAGGGAAACCATCATAAAAAACTTCTCAAAAGCCAACTTCACACTTCTTAAGACAGAAGTGGCAAACTTCATGACACCCATGCAAACGGACAATAGAGGTATGACTGCCAAATCCTACACAAATGCACTTTATAAGCACTTACACGAGTGCATGGATCATGCTATCCCTAATAGAACCAAGATGTTATCCTCCAGAAAAAGGAAGCCAGTCTGGTGGTCCTCTGCCATAAACAAACTCTACAACAGAAGAAAGAAACTGTTGCAAAAAAAAGTAAAATCCCATGACTGGAGGAACTCCCTGGTCAACCTCAGTAAGAAGCTGAGATCCCTCATAAACTCCACCAAAGCTAGTTACGAAAACAAAATTGCCACTGATTCTAAAGACAACCACAAAGCATTCTATAGCTATGTCAAGAATCTAAATGGGAACACTCAGATCTGCCCTGAGTTACAGAATAATGGCACTAAATATACATAACCAACTAATATTGCCAACATCCTAGCAGATAGGTTCAGTGCTAACTTTACCCCCCCCTCACCCCCTAGAGGGCCCATCTCTATACTGGAAGAATGCAAAGTTCCTATAATCACGGCTGCACAGGTAAAAAACACACTCTCAAAAGCCAAGAACACAGCATCCATGGGACCTGACAATATCCCAGGCTGTGTTGTACATGAGCTATAGAATGAACTGGCACCCTACCTAAGTACCATGTTCAATCATAGCCTCACCTCAGGCTTTGTACCCACTGAATGGTACACCATGACAGTTATCCCACTCCACAAAGGAGGAGCCACGACAGACCCCGGGAACTACCACCCCATTAGCCTGATGAGCCTGGTCTGCAAGGCCATGGAAAGTATCATCATGGAACTCATAAACAAAGACATTGGTAATCTCCAAACTCTGGACCCTACTCAGTTTGGATTTGTAAAAGGCAGAGCATGTCTCCTAAACCTGATTGACTTCTTTGAAGCAGTCACCAAAGCCATAGATGTGGGTAAAATGGTTCACACAGCTTATCTAGATCTCGCCAAGGCATTCAACACCATCCCCCACTCTGGAATTACAGATAAGCTCACTAAACTAGGTATAAATCTCTATGTCATAAGATGGGTTGCCAACTGGCTCACGGACAAAACCCACACTGTGAAAGTAGCGGATTCCAAATCCAACATCAGACCAGTGACAAGTGGAGTACCACAGGGTTCAGTCCTGGGTCCTCTCCTGTTTGGTATCTACTTCTCTGAAGTGCAGGCCAACACAGAAGGTCTTTGGCTAACAAAGTTTGCAGATGACTGAAAACTAGGAGCCATAATCGCAACTCCTAACGATGTGGACAAACTACAAAAGGGCCTCACTGAGACAGATACCTGGTGTCAAAGCCATGGCCTGAAGCTCAATGCCAAAAAGTGTATTGTCATCCCCTTTGGTAAAAACTCTGTACCCATGAACTAACACATAGCTGGTAGTCTACTTAATGCCGAAAATGTGATAAGAGACCTTGGGACACAGGTGGACAGTAGTCTCTCCTTTGATAATCACATTGCCACAGTGGTCAGGAAATCCTTCTATGTGGCTCATCTCATCACAAAAGGATTCTCATCCAGAAAAAAGAGGTCATTGTTCCCCTCTACTCATCACTTATTAGACCCATTATAGAGTACAATGCCCCTTTTGGTATGTACCTCACAAGACATCTACAACACATGGAAAGACCACAGAAATATCTCACAAAGAGGATTACTGGCCTCAAACAGATGCCCTATGCAGGCCATCTCAAAAAACTACAGCTTTACTCCATCGCATATCGCCTACTCAGGGGCGATCTCTGCCTAACATACAAAGCTATGTCAAACCCAGAGCTGTTGGACATGTTCCACTTAAAGAAATCCCAATCCCTCTGAGCTACACGCTCTATGGACCTTAACCTTGTCACCACAATAAACAGAATATGCTGGAGGGATAGATTCCTGTCCCAGAGACGTCCCATACTCTGGAACAGACTACCTATCTATGTCAAACAGAGCTCCTCATTAGCACTCTTCAAGAAAAATCTTGATGATTGGATGGGAAATGGGAAATTCACCCCGGGGATCACTTCTGTGACTCTGCTCGACAGGGGCATAGGAAAATACTTTTCTTGGGTGGCAAAAGCCAGGGTACGTTTTTAGGCTAGGTTTGTATGGGCCCTAGGGCCGATAGCCTAGTACCTACCTATGAGCCTATGAACATATATAGATAGATAGATAGATAGAATATGTATATACATATATATGTAATAGACACATACATATGTAGATATATATAGATACATACACATATACAGACAGATATGAATGTCTACAGATATGTATGTATATGAATATATATATATATATATATATATATATATATATATATATATATATATATATATATATATATACATATATATATATATATATATATATATATATATATATATATATATATATATATATATATATATATATATACTGAGAGAGGCACATGTGTGCAGATGTATTGCAACAGGTGCCTGGTGACAAAGGCATGGACTGAACACCAGTGTGGGTACTGGAGTACCACACCCCATTCCAAAACACTTACACCACTAACCACCACATATGTGGTTGCCTGCCTACTACTGGATGTGTCAGGAGGGAACATGGGAAACAAGTGTACAATAGCCTCCCCTTTGATATTCACAGTGGCACACCAGTCTTGTAATACCTGTACATGGTACGTGTCAGCAGAAATGATGTGTCAGCTAGTGAAATGTAGGTCACTGTACCCCTCTACACCTCACAATGTCCTACACGATATGTCCCTCCCATGACAACTACAGAAAGGGAGATGGACACAGTCATACCTAACAAACAATGATAATGCCCTCAAACACATTACCTATGCAGAGTGACTGACAAAACCACAGATAGAGTGCCTCTCAAACTACCTACACAGATGTTACCACTGCTGGATATACATAGTTAAGTCACACCCATAACAGTTGTCCAACAACCATGGTAACACCTCACAATATCCCCAGCCTAAATGACCTATGTCTGTCATCCTTGGCACCACAGTAAAGAGCACATGGTGGAGGTACAGGTTCCTACCCACAAATAAGCCATACCCTGGAGTAAACCACCCAGCATTAAGAAGCAAGGCTCCCCATTAGTAGATGTCAGACATACCCCTGTTTAATGTTATGCAGATAGGTAGTATGCCATATGAGTCACCCTGTGTAACTGTTTGACAGGAGCAAGTACAATCACTTTACATGTGTCCCAAGGGGCAGGGTAGCATAACGGTATGCTGCTGTAGGCCCAGGGCCAATAGCATACTACCTGCCTATGACGCAATGCACACACACATGTACTCATTGCAATACCAACTATGTGAGGTGGAATAAGTGTGCCACTGACTGTGTGCAAGGTCTGTAATGGTGTGATTGCTCAGCATGACTTTGTGTCTGTCACGGTAGTGTGTGTCCTTGGTGTGAGTCCAGAGAAAGATGTGTCAGGTATTGGTATACAAACATGCTACATTGCCATATGTTGTGCTGTGGTTCCCTGTATGTGACTGTAGTGTAGGTATGGTTATGGCAACTAAGACTACGGTGCATTAACAGTGAAATTTGTACTGTGCATTACATGCATTGCATGGGTTGACAATGTTCCCCATACATTACCTTGATACAAACCCCCCAGTGTGAGGCTGTGCATTGGACCTCAAACAGTGTGCCAACTGCTGGAGTATACTTGCTTGTTGTATGGAGTGTGCCAGGCACTGTCACACAGTTGTTGGCTGAGCACTGATATGTGGTCATTTATATGTGTATCCCCCAATAGACAGACAGATGCTATATATGGCAGTTCAGTGATATCACTACAGTAGAGTATTATGTGTGCCATATCACTTGCTCACATATCTTTCTTTTCCTTCCAGGGCAATGGTGCACCAGTGAAACCCCACATACTCTGCTGCAGAGGAAGAGGGGATACACCAGAGCCTGGTGTGGGATTTTGCCACACTCTTTTCCCACACCAGCCAGAACCAGCAGGAGAGGGCTGCACTGTGGCAAGACCTTGTCTGCCGGGTAAATGACATAGGCATGCATAACCGGACATATGAGCAGGTCGCCATCACTGCAGTGATTTAATTAGAAATGTCCGTCAGTGTGCGTCTGATATCCACAGGCAACAGCTTGCCACAGGTGGTGGGGCAGCTATATACCCCCCCCCCTCACCAGACTGGAGGGGCTCCTCCAAAGTGTTGTGGCTCCAGCCCAACAACAACATCCGCACACGTGTAATGATGGAGGCTGGAGCCACCCAGCATGAGAACTTTGAGCGTGCAGGTAACATGCCATATCTACAGTTGACTGTTCTCTACACTGGTAGTTTATGCATGTGTGAGGTGTGCACTGTGTTTGTAGCTGTTATCCTGGTAATTATTGTGCAAGAGTGATATTCTCAATATTGGCAGTAGACCTGTGAAAGCCAACTGTAGTACTACTGAACTGTATCATACTCACAGTATCAATGGCACAGTTGTGACCACTGACAATAAATGTCTTATTTGTGCAGGTCCCTCTGGTGTAACAGCAAGGCAGCCAATCCATGCTGGTGAGTGTGTAATAACAATCCTTTAATACTAATGATAATAATAGTAATAATACCCATAAAATGGTACTGCTATGTGTTTGATTGCAGGTGTGTTTGTGTCTGTGTGTTTGTATCTCATGTACTGAGGAGTGTGAATGTGTGCATGTGTGCATGTGCATGTGCCCATGTGTGCATGTGTGCATGTGCCCATGTGTGCATGTGCCCATGTGTGTATGTGCCCATGTGTGCATGTGTGCATGTGCCCGTGTGCATCTGTGGTAACATTGTGTACACATTATAAACTGTGTTTCCTGTCTTCCTCTCACAGGTTCTGGTGCTGCTCTGGTGGTGTGCAGCAGGGAACCTGAATCCGCTGCTGGGGATAGTGATAATGATGATACCTGTGTAATGGCACAGGGAGGTGTGCCAGGGTCCGTTGTTGGTCAGCCAATCAACAGTACACAGCTGTCAACCATATCAATGCGCACAGTCATCCTGCCAATACATCCATTGTCATCAATATCCCTAGGTGATGGACAGCATACAGTGGGCATTGACCAGGGTAATGTGGTATCAGTGGCACATGCATCCCCTCACAGCAGCCATGGCCAAAGTCCTGACATGGTACCACACAGGCAGATGTCCAGGGGTTTTCATGGGAGCATCCGTGGTCATACTGCCCCTGTCAGACGTGCCCACAGAGGTCTTTCAACCTCAGCTATGTTCTGGGCTGTAATGCAGGCACAGTCATGTATGGAACGGTACACCAGACAGGGTCTGAAGGAGCTGAGAACACATCGCACTGCTATGAATGACACTATGCGTGACGTTGCGGCTGCCATCCGTAATTTCACCGAGGTCATTGACAGATGTTGGGGGGACACATTAGATCTGTTCCACAACTACATGTCCATGAGCCAGGGCAATGCAGGATGGTTGAGGCGTCAACGTGGATGTATGCCAGCAACACCAGCAGCTGGCAGTCGTCACGGACGACAACAAACCTGCGGCCGCTCCCATAGTGCCAGTACCAGCCCCAGCAATGCTGGGTCTGTGCTGTCATCAGACCGCCCTAGGAGACCACGTGCACGTGGCTCTGGACAGTCCCAGCAGGGACATGTCTCCAGTCATCAACCAACTGCTTCTGATGACAGTACCCAGTCTGGCTTAGTACCTAATACTGTCCATAGCACCCCTGCCAGGCACAGGTACTGTGTCCGTGGCCAGAGACAGTGATCTGTATGACCTGGCAGGTACAGTCTGTGGCTGTCCACAAACACCCGTATATGGCAGCCACAAGGTGGAACTGTGTGCATGCATACACACATGCATAATGCTAACACCTAGGGCTAACATATACACGCACACACTGCATCAACATATTGCCCCATCTTGTACTGTTGTCCTTCACTAACACACACACACATACATGTCGATTGGTTGTATCAGTGGCAGACTCAGGCATACCAAGTACACACCCTGTGCATATGATGAAACTGTGCCACCTCTTTAATCTGTAACATTGATGCAGGACCAGTTAACATGGTGCTGATGCACAGGGTGACTACATAGAAGTATAGTAATATTATCTGTTGTCAACTGTACAGCGTAATGATATCATTGTGGGTATATCCCAGCATGCCTGATGCATTAACAGTATGATTGTCATTGTATTGTTTGGTACACCCCTATTAATTACCATAGTGTAATGTCTGCACATCTTTGCATTCTGGTGGTAAGGCTGTAAACAGAAGGCCACCTACATAGGTAGCACAGGGGATAAGAAAATGGAAGTAATGATACTCAATGATGGACATGTAAACCGCAAGATGCATGCAGTACAACCTCTACTCTGCATGGATAATGTAGATATCTGTGCAGTAATAGACAACAGGTTCAAGACTCCCAAGAGCACCCTAGCACTACCAGGTTATACCTCATACCATGCTTGACAGCCCCAAAACACACAACTAACTATGACAGGAGGTGAGTCTCATTAAATGTCAGGGATACTGTGGTGGCAGAACAGGTAGCATACATCCTACTAAGTTGGGAACTGCTGATTGAGGGCTCAGTGTCTGTTATTCTAAATGTGTATTAGTTCTGGTTTAAGCACTTGGGCTTCAGGCCAGTTATTTTACATTACGATGGTTCATGGTCTGCACTCTTGTGGGAGGAGAGGCTGGACTCTGCCCGTCTGAGCTGGGAATTTCTGGCTAAAGGCTTATAGTGCCTGCATATTTGAACTGTTTCTTACTGAAATTGGTACACCTTGTTTTCTGTAGCATAGACTAGATCCAAACCTGCTGAATGTAGCTTTGTTTGTATGCTTGTTTGCTTGTTATTTCCCTGAAACACTAATTCCACCTGAAACGCAGCTTTACAGCACCTCGGTGGATCCCTAGTGACATCTGCATTTTTTACTGTACGTATTTCCTTGTTTCACTTGACAGAAAGTTACTGTTTGTCATTTATGCATTTAAGTTACCTGTAACACACTGCATTTGAGTTACCTGGCACTTGCTCACTAAAGCATTTATATATGCCAGTACTAACAAATTAAAAGCACTACACCCTCACAAACTCACCTTGAGTACCTTGTTCCCCATTGGCCCTTTTTGTTGTTAATTATAAAGGAATTCCCAATACTATTCTAGCATGTCCAAAGGTCAGTTGTCAATCTCCTCTCCAGTCCAGCTGGTGAATCTAGGAATCTAGAGGCAATGTTACAACAGCCTCATGTACACAGACAACCCTCTCCTCCTCCCAACAAATTCCAACACATGTGAGAGATGCAACCATATAGCCACACTGCAGGCTAAGCTCTCTCAAGTCAGTACTGGCAAAACCTGTCAGGAGGAGAAGGAAACCACAGTCACTACAATTCCAGTCTCACATAGACCTACCACGACAGCAATCCAAACAAATAAACACACAAAAACATACTCGGAGTCTCTAAATAAAATTCTGCCTAAGCAGCAGACACCTCCAAAGCAGACACACAAGCAACCGCTACCCCTCAACAGAACACATGCAACACATAGCTCACAAAGCCAGTGTGCCGAACAGTCACAGCACGTAAGGCTAAACAACACACCTGATACACTTGTAATAGGTGACTCTATCGTCAGGTACACTGACGTCCCGCTCACCAGGCTGAACAAGGAGAAGGTCACGGTGAGTTGCCTGTCGGGCGCTATGATCTGCCACATAACACAAGCACAGAGGTCACTCCAAGGCATGTACAAATATGACTCAGTCAGTGTCCATGCCAGTGTGAATGACCTGAGACGTACCTCCCTGGACTACATGATAAGAGACATAGAGGAGCTCTCTGAGCATGTGGCCCAGACTGGTATGACCCTGACCTTGAGTAGCATCTTACCCTCGCATCTTACCCTCACCAAGAATGATGCCACAATATGTAGACAAGATGATCAATTTCAACAACTGGCTTATGTTTCGGTGTCATTCAAAGGGGATCCAATGCCTGTCAGCCTGGGATGACATGCTTGACAAGCCACGATGCTTTGCTAGGGATGGCTTGCACCTGTCACCCATGGGCTTTCGGATATTGGCAAAGGCTCTTGCTACCCCCATAGTGCCTTTTTTAGGTAAGGCTCAAAAGACAAGACCACCTCCATAGGTATTACAAGGGATAGGAATCTAATAGTAATGCTTCTCAACGCCAGCAGTGTAAACCTCAAGATGCATGCACTGGAAACTGTCCTTAGCATGGAGAACATCAATAGCTGTGCAGTAACAGAATCCTGGTTCAAGGCTCCCAAAAGCACCCCAGCACTGCCAGGTTATACCTCATACCATGCTTGTCGGCCCCAAAACTTGCACCGAAACAGAACAAGAGGGGGAGTATCAATATTCATCAAAGATACACACACCTCCAGGTTGGTGGCACAGCACGAAGCATCAGAGACTATCCATGTGCAACTAACAGTGGGTAAGACTGCCTTCCAGTTCATAGCCTGGCACACACCACCCTCTCAAACCCAGGTAACCCACTTAACCTACTTAAGAATACATGAATATCTGCAGGTGTCTCCAAACAACAATATATTGAGCAGCTTCATTTACCCACGCATAGACTGAGAGCATTACTGTAGCTCCAACACCCTAGGTGTAAGGTTCCTAGAATCCATACACTCAATTGCTATGGAACAACTTGTTACCACTCCCACAAGAGGGGAAAACATGCTGCACCTGTTCATCATCAACATGTGGACTATATGCTCCAGACCAGAAGTGCATCCCTCGCTGGTAAAATGACACCATAGACTACTCTCACTGTATATTCACATACCAAATGCAGCTCCTGCACAGAAAACCACAGTCATAAAGTTGTGTAATGCAAATTACATGTATTCACATGAGGCAGGCTTCAGACATGGGAACTATTTAAGGTCCCAGGTACATATGTCTATGTGGCATGCACATAACTCATGTGTGCATTGACATTACTGATATAATCTATGTAATACAATATTAAGAGCAACACCCCACACACATGGAAAAACTGTGTGACAAAAACACACATGGCATTTATAGAATTCAAACTCCTACCTGACTATATTATGACACTTGAGAGAGACGCATTAGCGGAGCACGCTATTTGCATTAGTGGGAGGTTTCTCTTCTCCTGCTATACTTATAGGGTGCCGACATCATCAATGTTTAGAAAGAGGAATGTGCATCATGTAGTGTGTTCTTCTAGTTGCCAAAAGGGGAATTTCTTTCACACACACAAAGCCACCTCATCCAAACACAAACACCAAGCATTTGCAGGAATCAAACCCCTACCTAACTATATTATGACCCTTGAAAGAGACACATTAGCAGAGTGCGCTATTTGCATTACAGGGAAGTTTTCCTTCTCCTGCTGTACTTATAGGGTGCTGACATCATCAGTGTTTAGAAAGAGGAATGTGCATCATGTAGTGTGTTCTTCTAGTTGCCAAAAGGGCCATTTTTTTCACACAGAATTGCATACACACTAACCCCCCCTCACCCAAACTGAGCAGTTTCAGGATTCAAACCCCTATCTAACTAAATTATGACACTTGAGAGAGACGCATTAGCAGAGAATGCTATTCGCATTATTGGAAGGTTTTCCTTCTCCTGCTGTATTTATAGGGTGCTGACATCATCAGTGTTTAGAAAGAGGAATGTGCATCATGTAGTGTGTTCTTCTAGTTGCTAAAAGGAACATTTCTTTCACACAGAATTGCATACACACTAACCCCCCCTCACCCAAACACACACTCAGCATTTGCAGGATTCAAACCCCTACCTAACTATATTATGATACTTGAAACAGACGCATTAGCGGAGAGCGCTATTCAAATTACTGGGTATCTGTATTTCTCCTGCAGTATTTATAGGGTGCTGACATCATTATTTCTATAGAAGTATGTACATCTATTACTATCTGTCAGTTAGGGGGATAGCATATATATGTATTAACAGCCGCCTACTTCAGGGTCAGATATGCACATCAGCAGTGCCAGGTTATGTTTTATGCCATGCTTCGTGACCACAGGACCTGTAACACACAACACAACCAGTTCAGACCACCCCTCCCATATCCAGGACACACACTTTGCTTCCCTGGGAACAGTGTAGGATATGAAGGTGTTCACATACACCGTTACAGTGGTTAACATCAGGTACAGGTATATTGTGTGGGGGAACTACTCAGGCCTCAACAACATCACCCTACAGCCACTACAATTTGTGAATCCATGTGCTATGGCAGGACCACTCACCACAGCCATAAGGGGGAATACATATTGGACCTGACCATCTGCAACATGGGGACTGTATGTTCCACACCAGAGGTAGACCACCATTGTTAATATCTTACCATACCCAACTTTCCCTGGATATCCATATCCCATCCCCACCCCCAGGCAAGGAAGTCACTGCAAACAAAGTATTTATCAAAAGCAGACTTTGCACTTGTGAAGACTGGGGTGGAAGACTTCAAAGGACCCATGCTGGGGGATTATACAGGCCACTCTGCATAATCCTTGACAATAGCATTCTATGAGCATCTGGAAAGTTTGCATTGATCATGCTATCCCAAATAAACCCATGACTCCTCCACAACAGGAGACCTGTCTGGTGTACACCAGCCATATATAAGCTGTACAACAGAAGGAGGGAGCTAATACATTACAGAGCAATATCCCACAGAGGGAGGATGCCTCTGAACACTACTGGCACGACACTTCAATCCCTCAAACTCATCACGTCAAAGTGTTGACAGTGAAATTGTCCAGACACAGCAGATTAGGCTCCCCTCAGTCTGTAATTGACGCCCAATTACTGGTATAAGTCCTTGCCAACCCTCTTCCAGCAAACACCAGCCACATGGATGTGACATTGCAAATTCAACCCTTGGGATCTCCACTGTGTCCCTGCTTGATGGAGGCACAGCACACTAGCCTTAAACGGTGCCTTCTGTGACCTACTTTACAGAGGCACAGTAGCCTACTGTACTTGGGAGGCAGATGCCAAGCACACTCTGGCTAAGCTTTTATTCCCTAGGGCAAACAGCCTAGTATTGACCTGTACGCCCATATGTTTAATTTTCAGATGCACAATATTTGTTGCTGATAAACTGTTTGCAGGTCTTTATTGCCATAGCTTTCCCTGTTTCTATGAACAACTTGTGTATCTGTGGAAGATGTTTGAATATGAGAGGGATCCACTATTTAACTTATGTCTCTGTAGTCATTTAACTGTGTGCACTGGGCAGATTGCTGTATTGTGGTTGGTTCCTGGATTAACACATACCAGTCAGTTTTCGTGGTTTGTTAACACATACAAATACCAGATATGTGTGGCCAACTGCTAAACTGAGACATGGCCTAAGTGTGTGAGCATGCCCAGTTCAAGCTTTCCATGGCTTGTTGCCTGACATATGTCTCATTTATCAAAGTGTGCGAGGATGCCCAGTGTGAGCTTTCCATATGTTGAAATCTGCAGTCCATCACATTTGTGGTTGTGTGTGAACTTCAACAATATTTCACATTTATAGTTGTGTGTTGGGAGTCATGTTGTGTACTTACTGCCCAACTGCTTTGTGTCTGAGCCCAACAGGGATTATACTGTGCCTGCAGGGTTTCCATGAGATAGTTTGCATACAGTTGTCAACATCCTTTCATACTGACCAAACACTGTAATATCGTATAGTGTACTGGTTCAGTACTTTCACTGTGGTGGACAGTATCCTGGGTTTCAGTCCTACCACTGCTTTAAATATTCATAGTGAGCACACCAGACTGGTTAAGGGCCAATTGTGCACATATGACCATGTTGCATTTTGTTCGGATATGGACTACTTAAACCAGGCTTGTCCAACATTGGTAGTGTATTCCACAACTTGGGTGGACATTGACAAACACTAGCGATGTGTCCTAGGCCATTTCTACTGCTAGTCAGAGAGTGTGTTTGTCCTTCAACACACATTGTAACTGGATTTTGACATGACATATTTCAAGGTTAGTATACTGTGCCTCTGTCTACCCATGACATAACAGTGATACCCAGGGTAAACCTACCATCTCCCATCCACTCATCAAGATTCCTGTTGAGGAGAGTCAATGAGGGACTCTCTGGCTAACCTCTACTGGGAGTTTACTCAAGAGTGGAGGGAGCTTCTGGGTTATGGATCAATCACTACAGCATGTCCTATGTGTCAGTGCTGGGGTTCAGGTCTCTCATGTGCATAGCTCACTGGCATTCAGAATGTACAAGGTGCAGCATGTTCATTGATTCCAGCTTGGACATGGCTTTATACATCAGGCACAGATTGCCTCTGGGCAGGCAGTATGGCACTGTGTGGAGCTGCAGTTTGTTTAATCAGGCAACACATGGCATCTGTTCGAGCTCTTTGATCCTCCTGGTGAGGTACTTTTGGGGACTTTCCAGTTGCTGGAGGTGTCTGCTGAGTTACATCCCACAGGAGCCATTGTACTCAATTGGGAGGCTGATGAAGGATGACTGAAGAGGCATGATGACCTCCCCTGATCCTGATGTGACTACCTTCATGATTAGGTGGGTATATGGTATGTTTCTGTAACCACTACAGCCACATGGTTGTCAAATGCAAGATATCTATCAAATTGTGTCCCCAGGTCTCTTAATACTTCTAAAGTACTTAATGGGTTAACACCTATGTGGTAATTGGTGGGCACTTACTGTTTATCCACAGGGGATGACTATACACTTTTCTGCAATTAGCTTGATGACATGGCTCTGGCACCAGCTGTCTGTTTCTATGTGGCCCTTTTGTAGGATGCTTGTGTCAGCTGGAGGGTCAGATATGGTGCCCAGTTTGTAGTCCTCTGCAAACTTGTTCAGACACAGTCCTTCCATGTTGGCCTGTACCTATGGGAAATATATACCAAACAAGGGAGGTCCCAGGACTGAGCCTTGTGAGATGCCAGTTGTAGCTGGTTTGTAGTCTGACATGGCTGCAGCATTTCTGACCATGTCAGTTCTGTCCTTGGGCTGGTTTGCAACCCATCTACTGACATAGGGGTTTATATTTAAGCTGGTGAGCTTATCTATAATGAACACATGGGGTATTGTATGGAAGGCTTTTGCAAGGTCCAGATAGGCTGTGTGGACCACATTCCCCTCATCAATGGCCTTGATGACTGTTTCAAATGAGTCAAACATGTTTAAGGGGCAGGATATGCCCTTAAGAAAGCCACGGTGGATAGGGTCTAGTGTCTGTAGGTCCCCAATATCTTTATTTCTGAGGTCCATGATGATCCTTTTCATAGCTTTGCAGACCAAGCTTGTCAGGATTCTGGGGTGATAGTTTGCAGTATACATTCAGGCACCATCTTTGTGGAGAGGGACCACTGTTGCTGTACACTGCTCTTTGGGTACATATCCTGTGGTAAGGCTGAAATTGAGCAGTACTGTTATTTGGCGTTCCATTCTTCTTGGAGTTCATGTTGGACACAGCCCAGGACACCATCTCGTACCATTGATGCTGTGTGTTTTGCTTTGAAAATGCTGGCTGTTACCTCAGCATCTGCAATGTCAGGGGGCCAGCACTCTGCTGGGATAGATATTTGGCATTTTGGGGGGGAGGGGGGGTTTGCACTGAACCTGTCAGGTTGGATGTTGGCAATGTGTGTGGGTTTGGTGTATTGTTTGTAATATTTGGTAATTCAGAGCATATCTTTGAATTCCCAACAAGGTTCCTACCATCAATTAAGAAAGCCTTGTGTTTATCCTTAGTGTCCTGTACAATTTGTATCTTCATAGGTTCATAGGTTCATACTAGGCTATCTGCCCTAGGGCATTTATAAGCATAGCCAGAGGGTGTGTGGCTTTTGCCACCCCTTGCTATGTGAATATTATGCCCATTTAGGGTTTACTTTACTGTGCCTCTGTCTAGACGTGACACAGTGAAGACCCCCAGTGTAATTCTACAATCTCCCATCCACTTGGCAAGATTCTTGTTGAAGAGATTCAGTGAGGGACTCTGCCTAACATGGAGTGGGATTCTGTTCCAGAGTGTAGGGAGCCTCTGGGTTATGAATTTGTCCCTCCAGCACATCCTATTTATTTATGTGTTGAGGTTGACATCTCTCACTCTCGCAGCTCTGATGGATTTGGATTTTCTGAGGTGGAGCATGTCCATCAATTCTGTATTGGACATGACCTTGTACACCGGGCAAACATCGCCTCTGAGTATGCAGTATGTGACTGCATACAGCTGGGGTGTCATCAGCCAGGCAGCATATGACAACTGTTTGAGACCCTTTATCCTCTTGGTGAGGTACTTTTGAGGTCTTTCTAACTGACTGCAGGTGTCGGGTAAGGTACATCCCAAATGGGGCATTGTACTCAATTATGGGCCTGATAAGAGAAGAGTATAGGGGCACAATGACCTCTCCTGATGTAGATGTGAATCCTTTCATGATAAGGTGGCCAATATAGGTGGTCTTCCTAGCCACGTTGGCAATGTGAGTGTCACATGTGGGGTTACTGTCCACTTGTGTCCCTAGGTCTCTGATTACTTCTTCCATACGTAATGGATTACCACCTATGTGGTAATTTGTGAGTACCTTGTTTGGTATTTGGAGAGACATTCATACTCTCCAGTGTCTTCAGGAAGGCTGAGTGGTGTTTCTGGGTTTGAGAGGGTGGTCTGTAGCATGCTACAAATGGTACAGCAGTTTTGCCTACGGTTAGTTGCACATGGATGGTCTCTGATGCTTCGTGCATTGTCAGTAACCTGGACGTGTGGGTATCTTTGCTCAATATGGATACTCCCCCTCCTTTTGTGGTTTGGTCCAGGTTTTGGGGCCGAAAAGCATGATATGAGGTATAACCTGGTAGTGCTGGGGTGCTCTCAGGAGCCTTGATGCAAGTTTCCATCACTGCACAGACATCGATGTTCTCCATACTGGGGAGGGCCTCGAGAGCGTGCATCTTGAGGTTTAGACTTCTGGCACTGAGCAGCATTACCCTTATGTTTTTTCCACTTATGTTTTCTAGGGAGGTGGGTTTGTCTTTTCTGCCTTGCCTACAAAAGGCACTATGGAGGTGGGAAGAGCCTTAGCCAATATCCAGACGCCCAGGGGTGACAGGTGCAATCTATCCCTGCCAAAGCAGCGTGGCTTGTCAAGCATGACATCCCAAGCAGACACACATTGGATCCCCTTGGAATGACACCAGTAATTGAGCCAATTGTTAAAGCTGATCATTCTGTGTTTGTACTGTGGCATCATTCTTGGTGTGGGTAGGATGCTGCTCAGGGTCAGAGTCATACCGGCCTGGCCTACATAATCGGAGAGCTCCTCTATGTCTCTTTTCATGTAGTCCAGGGAGGTACATCTCAAGTCATTCACACCAGCATGGACAATGACTGAGTCATATTTGTACTTGCTTTGGAGTGACCTGTGTGCTTGTGTTATGTGGCGGATTGTAGCAGCCTACAGGCGGCTTACTGTACCCTTTGCCTTGTTCAGTCTGGTGAGTGGGACATCAGTGTGTCTGACTATGGAGTCACCTATTACAAGTGTATCAGGCATGTTGTTTGTCCTTACGGGCTGTGACTGTTTGGCAAACCGACTTTGTGTACTATGTGTTGCATGTGCTATGTTTGTGGGTAGTGTTTGCTTGGGTGTCTGCTTTGGAGGCCTCTGTTGATTTGGTGGTTTTTAATTAGAGCCTCCGGGAATGTTTTTGTGTGTTTATGTGTTTGGTTTGCAGTTGTGATAGGTCTATGTGAGACTGGGTTTGTGGTGTGTGTGGTTACCTTCTCCTCCTGACTAGTTTAGACAGTACTGAGTTGAGAGAGCTCAGCCTCCAGTTTGGATAAATGGTTGCATCTCTCAGATATATTTGTATTTCTTGGGGGGAGGTGGGGGTTGTCTGTGTACATGGGGCAGGTGTAACATTGCCCAAGATTCACAGATTCAACTTGTTGTAGCTGGCCTTAGTGGATTTTATGAGTGGCCATATTTTATTGCCATAATACTGATCAGAGATGACTTCCTTTTTTGGGTTTGCTCTATCATGTAGTAGCTTCCTCATTCTCTTGCATGGTTTGGTAATGGCTGGGGTCCAACATGCCAGATGCCTGCGTGTATGGTATTGGGCCTTGGTTTTATTTGGGATTGCATAATCCATGCATTCCTGACAGTGTTCATAGAATGCATTTATAAAGGGTTCTGAGGTGTGGCCCATATTTTGCACAGGCACAGGGCCTTTAATGGATTCCACATCAGTTTGGAGGAGTGCAACATTTCCTTTACACATGTTTTTCACTGTGGTTTTCTGGCCAGGGACTGTGGTCAGGATGTGAATATCCAGTGTGATTACTCTATGGTCTGATCTTACCAGTGAGGGATACACTTCTCATCTGGCCATAGAGTACCCATGTTGCTGATTATCACATCAAGTATGCTTACCCCTCTTGTGGGAGTGGTATGTTGTTCCTGAGCATTTTGGTTTATGGATTCTAGGAACCTTTGGCCTAGGGTGTTGGAGCTGGAATAATGCTCCCAGTCTATGTTTGAGTATTTTCAGTCACCCAATATAATGTTGTTTGGAGAGCTTGATATTTCCATGTGTTCCAACGTAGGCCAAATGCAGCTCCTGGCATGAGGAGGGTAGTCTGTAGCAGGCTACAAACTGGCAGGCAGTCTTAGCCACTGTTACTTGACCATGGATGGTCCATGCTGCTTCTTGTTGTGGTACCAACATGGGGGTGTGGTTATCCTTGACAATTATTGCTAGTCACCCTCCTTTTGCAGTTTGTTCCATGTTTTGGGGCTGTAAAGCACTGTATGAGGTGTAACCTGGTAGTGTTAGGGTGCTCTTGTGAGCCTTAACCCAGTTTTCTGGTACAGGACAGATATCAACATTCTCCATGCTGAGGGGAGTTTAGACTGCATGCATCTTGCAGTTTAGACATCTGGCATTGGGTAGTATTACATTTAGGTTCTTATCCCTTGTGATACCTATGGAGGTGGGTTTGTGTTTTGAGCCTTACCTATTCAAGGCACAGTGGGGGTGACAACAGCCTTTGCGAGTATCCTAAAGGCCAGGACTGATAGGTGCACGCTGTCCCTAGCAGGTGAAGCATTGTGTCTTGCTCAGCATGTCATCCCAGGCTGGCACGCATTGGATCCCCTTTGACTAACAGCAATACTTAAGCCAATTATTGTAACTGATCATCTTGTCTTCATATTGTGGCATCATGCTTGGTGAGGGTAGGATGTTAGTCAGGATCATCAAGTTTGCATATACTACATGGTGTTACATTGCTTAGCACATGGCAATCATGCCTCAGGTGGTGCTGCAGGGCTGTCTATGTTGGATACACATACTACACTTCCTGTACATGTTTGATAGCAGGTTGTGTCAACTTAGGCATCCCTTTTACTTATGTGTGAGTCAGAGAGAGGTATCATTTCCTGGGTTCCTACTGAGCCAGTGTATGTGCTATGCGTTGCCGCTTTGCCAAGGCCAAGGCATACTGGGCACGCCTCCTTCTGCCTACTGGGGCAGGCTCAGGTTGTTCCTCCTCCGAGTCATGCTCTGCCTGTGATTGGCTTGGCAATGGTGGGGGGCTGTTAGGCCCAGCCCTATGCTGGTCCTGCTGCAGCTGTTTTCGCAGAATCATATTATGTAGCATAGCACATACCATGACAATTTGGGTACTTGTAGTTGGTGAGTACTGCAAGGCTCCACCAGATGTATCCAGGCACCGGAACCGTGACTTGAGTAGCCCAAACACACACTCCATTACATTTCGTGTTTGTGCGTGTGCCTCATTATGGCGTTCTTGTTCAGGTGTGTGTGCATTTCTGATGGGTGTCATCAGCCACAGCTCCAGTGCATAGCCAGCATCCCCCACTAAGTGACCATGTGGGATGTCCCTATTGGCAAATGTCTGGTACAGCTGCGTCAAATGCCAGATATGGGAATCATGGTAGCTTCCAGGGCAGCCAGCACACACATTCATTATTATGCCCTGGGCATCACACATGACCTGGCAGTTGATGGAGGGGAAGCCCTTGTGGTTAATGTAGGCCCTACCCCGCTCACCGGCTGGTGCTTTGAAGCGTATATGCGTGAAGTCTATTGCACCCACTACCTCAGGGTATTCCGCTATTTGCTGGAAGAGACGCATATTGCTGGCCAATACCTCATGGGAATTGAGGAAATATACATGCTCACCAACATGTGCTGACATGGCATCCAGGAACTGGTGCAGTACCCTGGATGCTGATGCCTGTGATATCCCCATCATATCACCAGTTGGTCTCTGGAAGGTACCTGTTGCTAGTATTCTTAGGCCAACACATACCTTGGTTTCCACTGGGATGGGTTCCCCTCTGTTGGTTCTGTGTGTGAGGTGTGGCCTGCAGAGCTCAACAATTTGCTGCAGGAGGTCTCTGTCCACTCTATAGCACTCCACTATCTCCAGCTCATGTAACCCCTAGTAGGTGACCCTGGGCCTGTACACTCTTCTCCGTCTCCTCACTGTGGGTTGTCTGGCAGCATTTGCATAGTCACCACCCTCAGCAAGTTGCATATGTCTCCTTATAACAGCTATGGCAGCCCCTAGCATGTTTGGTCTGAGTGAAGCTTTTTCAGTTTTCACTTCTAATAGCTTACTCCTCTGTTGCAGTGTCTCTTGAGAGAAACATTCTGCACTGTTGTTTGCAGAGTTTTAAGTGCTGGGCTGGGCTACTGTTCTGCCTGTATAATTGCCTTCTACTGATTGTTTTCACCTGCTAGCTCTGCCAGTAATCCCTGCTAGCTTCCTACTATTTCCCATGCTTCCTTTTTCCCTTCTGTTTCCTCAGGGGGGAGTGATGCGCATACCAGGGAAAACACGCTCACAGTGGTTAACACGCATGCAGACATGCTTAGACGGACTAGAATCTGCTTATTCGGGTTACAACATGCGCACACCAGTGCTAACAAGCTTACAGGTGTTTAAACAGGCTCCTACATGCGTATTCTGCCTTAAACGCGCGCACTCACACTTACAAGCGCACACTCTAGCTTACTCGTGCCTACCAGCATGCACATGCACGCATGCACGCCCAGCAAGAGACTTTGGTGTTATCCATAGTGTACACCTTCCATTTCTTGGCTTTCCCATGCCTACTTGTTGACACTCCTCTTTCCATGATGTGTGACTGACAGCTTTCACATGCCACTGTGCTCCAATGAGCTGCATTCCTTTCATACATTCCCCTCTGTGATGTCACCTATCTCCTACTCTGTTACTCCCCCTTATCCTACTCCTACACTGCACGGAATGTGCTAATTTCCTATGTAACAATACGATTCACTATCCTACCACTCATTTACATAGGATTGCCTACTAATGCTTAGTTACATGTCTTACACTCCGCTTCCCCCCTTAGCAACCCCTACTCGGTGGCCATGTTGTTTTAGCCTGCTATTCCCTTCCATTGTAAATTCATGCTTTGCATAAACTCATATTTGTGGGTTTAATTTTTTTTATTTTTCTGTTTTTTTATAGCGCAGTCTGTTTGTGCAATGCTGCGCTACGTTTAAGCATCGGCGATCGCCGAAAAAAAAAATGTTATTTTATGTTTGCATCAGGGTATGTTGCCAGTGGCCACATATTTGGCCATTGGCATGCTGCCTGGGACATTTGCAACCTTTATTTGGAGCTGACAAGGCTCCATTGTGTTATTTTCAGAACGGTACTCGGTTATCAACTGAGTACATTTCTGCAGATAACACAGCTCTTACATGGGCAGGTTTCTTCTTCCTGGATCGCAAAATTACCTCATTTGCATGCCTTTCGGCTGCAAGTGAAGTAATTAGCATATCCACACCCTGTCCGTGTAAGAGCCGTTTTAGGTGCTCTCTTACACGCACATTCAGGCTGTTCCTGGATCGCGATGGCTGCATGGAGTCTTACACTACTCTTAGACTCCGTGCAAGCCATCGTGAATCCTGCAGATCCACTTAATTTATGTATACTTTCTCTACATAATTTCATGTAATCTGTTTTTTTTTTTTTTTTTAATTCTATCTGGTGAATGTGGTTGTATGTCATAAGCTTTATCTATGTGCAGTGGATGTTGTGTTAAGAGATTTTGACTGCATGACAATCATTTATATACATTACTTCACTTTCTTTTAATAGGTTTAACTTGTGTGGTATTTGTTCATTAAAGAATTAGAGATGCTATTTACTGTTTTTTTTACAGTAACCGCTTCTTTTCAGTCCCTTTTCCTGCCTAGTGTTAGTGAAATTGCTTTAGAATGATTTTTTTTCACATACATCAAGCTGTTTTTCAACTTATAACATTCTAGATTCCATGCATTCTAGATTCCATGCTGTGGTGATGCAGAGGTTAGCATTGTCATCTCACAGCAAGAGGTTCTCCCGTTTGATTCTCGGCTGGAGCGCCTTCTCTGTGGAGTCTGCATGTCCTCCCTGCGGTCAAGTGATGCTAAAGACATGCAAGTATGTGCAAGCGTGAATAATCACCATAGAAATCTACTGCCAATCATGAGCGGACCAGAATTCCGCTGTGGTGACCCCTAACCGGGAAAAGCCTAAAGACTTTTTAACATTCTAGATTCCATGTTCAAGTTGTCTCTGCTTCAGGAAATACATTTTGAACTTTAACCCTCATTTATAAGAAGTAAAGTTTTAGAATGTTAAAATGAGCAGCAGAAACACAAAAATAGACCACTTAAAATTAATCTAGTTAATTTTTAAAGCTATCCATGTAGATTTTATGCTTATTATCTTTTAAAAAGTGGAACAATGAAATGAAGAAAGCGACAGATAATGCAGTAGGAAGAAGAAAAGGCATCTGCAGACTTAAAGACACATAATCTCTGTTTAGTGACATCTTGTGGTCATCCTAATTATAGTTCAGTGAAAGTTGTATCATTATATGTACAGTGTAAATATAATATAATCATGCAGCAGACCATCATAGTACAGAGGGATATGCCATTTATAGTGATGAAAATGCTTGTTTAAAACAATATTACTGGATTTAATGAGTCATGAAAGAAGCTGAAAATAAATAATATAACTTTAATAATGATTAATTAAGACAGTTACTGCTATGCAGAATACTTCTGATAAAGAAGCACCTACTACAGTAAAGGAATTTCCTGTACAGTTTCTCTGGTTCTGTAACATGCTACCTGTTATATTGTACACATGAATATTTACACACTGTCAGACTACATTTTTGATTATTCAGTCTCAACATTTCAGGACTTGACATTGTGAGTCCTGATATTTTAAAAGGTTGCTTTCCTTAACTGAGCCATTATTGTCACTGACCTAATATATTGTTTCATATCCGCATTTCATTTATGCAAATACAAACCATTAACTTCTTTGCTAGCTATGTCTAATATTTCTGACATTTTCTAACTTTTGCATTGTTCAGGAGCTATCTGGGATTTTCTACATAAGCTCCCTCGGAATGCAGATTATTCACAAGAGCAGAGAGTTTCATTAAATAAGATCTAACAAGTAAAATAACTTATCTGCTTCTTGCATCTGACAGTGACACACATAAAGGTTTAATCTCATTAAAAATATAACAAACATATAGACCATGGGTGATCCACATATAATGGAAAACCTGAGATATAATACAAAGTGGTAGTTAAGCATCAAGACTGTTGGTGGAATACAGAATACTTACAAATGCATATTATCAATGAATCTAATAACATAGTAAACTGAGAATGACGTGCTATACATAACATCTGACAGTGTATTAAAATATTGTTATAGAAATCATCTGAAAGTTGGTAAGATGCAGATTAAGCATCCATACTTAAGTAAATGATGACACATTGCAATTTTATATACATCAGGACATCCACATGCAGAAACACACTCAAATTGAAATACATAGTTACACAGACCACACTTGTCTATTCATTAGTAGGGAGTCTACAGATGTATTTACACAAGGAATAACCAACTGCCTACAGAAACTAATCCCCCCATAGCCTTTTGGTATTACTTCAGTATACAGCTGTCCCAATGCTTTCTTTGAAATGAAATTGTGAAATCTAACACCTGATATGATGCCTAATAGAGGTGTGCAATGTAACAAAACTGCAAGGATAAACACAGGAAACACTTCATTATTAAAATGCAAATGAAACTAAGCATGCAGGAAGCTAGCATATCTTATATGGGCTAACATATGGTTCACACCTCTGCACGCTGGTTGCAATAAAATTATTTTTTATACAAATGATTTTTTCAGACATTTGACTGGAAACTATTAACAGTGATTAGACACTTGATCTGAGTGAAATATATTTATTTGACTTCTATATAGATATTAATTTGCATATAACATTTATATACATTATGTTACCTATACTTTAATAAAACCTGTTGTCTTCTGTACTATATGAAACAGTTTAGAGGAGAAGATGCTTAAAATACCTCATAATCTGCTCAACATCTGTTGCCTTAATTAGTCAGAGTTACTTCACTAATTATTGGAAAGTAATATTAATGAGCAGATTTAACTTTTTTAAGTGTTCTGCATTTGTTAGTGAAATATGTAATTTTATTTTATTACTAAACTTACTTTTAAATAATTTTAAGAATTTTTCAACTCCCGTTGGTATGATGAATACAAAAACTTGATCCTCATATTTCAGAATATGGCACTGATAACTACTATAAGCAAATTTGTAAGTGCATGATGCTTAAAATCTAACAATAAAAGAATGCTTCCTATACTCCAAGTACTAGAGGTATTGATAGTAATATATATACATTCATAATACAAATATTCACTTAAAAACACTCACTCATTTGTAAATTTACTCTCATGCATAGATACATGGAACTCATTCACTCTCAACTCTTAATATACATATCAAGCATCTGCTCATAATTTACAAACACATACACACAGGTATATGTATGCGGTTCCCCTTCAGAATGTTGAACGGCTGAAATCTTGAAATTCGTATGGTCGAGACCATATGCTCGAAATTTAAGCTTGGCCTTCTGAGTGGGGATTGGCATACAGCACAGAACAGGAGATTTCCCTTTCATTACTGTAGTGTGATCTTGGAGTTGGTATAAATAAGTATCGGGAGTGTGAGGGGTGCAGGGGGGCTTGGCCCCCTGCAGAAACATTGTTTTGTGTTTCACTGTTTTTTTTTTCCCTTTCAGAAGGTTGAGCTTCTGAAATTCGAGCATATGGCTTCGGCCATATACATTTTGAGATTTCAGCCGTTCAACCTTCTGAAGGGGAACCATGTATGCACATCCATGTAAATATATTATGCATATATAAGCACATACAGTATGCACAAATATGTAATGTTAAAGTGTAGCTCCTTTTAATTATACTTCTGCATTCTATTACTTTCACCTTTTCACCCATGTTATTAAATGAGTTTTAAACATTTTATGATACGTGATCTTGATATGTATTGTCGTTATGATGTCTGTAGTTTAATGTAGTATAGGTGTTGTCAGTTTTATTTAATTCTTCCATATAAATGCTTAAATTCTAGGCTATTTATAATATTTTTATAGTAGGATTAATTAGAAAAAATGACTATATAAAATGTCTTGATCAAATAGAGAATTCTGAAATGCATTATTTCTGGAATATTTTTGATATAAATACATAGTATCATTCTTTACAATTAACATTTCTGACTTTATATATCTATGATCTTAAATATTAGTATTTCTCAAATTAATACTTTATATTGTTTCTCCTTTTAACATGACTTAATGTGCTCTAAATAGTTACAATTAATAATATTGTTTTAAATTAAGATGTGGCAGCAACTATTTAGCTTTATGACATTGGGATGTGTTGCTTGGTGTGTGATTTGTATGATTATATCATAAAATCAGGTAATTTTCATTTCATGATGGGAGGTTTGCATGTATATAAGTTTGAAATGTTGCTTTTTTATCTGTCCATAACAACAGTTATTAGTACTTGATTATTATATTTTAATCTAAATCATCTTAAATTGTTGCATTTACATGTTCTTATGGACGTTGACATATAATTGCCCCTCATTAAACATCAATGGACTTAATAATCAATCAAAAATGAGTAGCTTAAATGAATTTTTAAAACTGCATAAAGCTCACATAATTTTCTTACAAGAAATGCATTTGTTATCTGAAGATGTAGATGTATTGATGTTAGAAGTTTATTCATCTCTTGTGAGCTCTCATTTTAAATTAAAATGGAGAGGCACTCATTCATTACCTATGCCTAAAATGTTAAATACGTATTCAAATAAAATGGCATGTTGGGTTTAGCAGCAGTAGAAATTGACAAAAAAAGTATACTTTTGTGAATTCTTACTGAACACCTGGAATTAGAGCCACAGTTGCTAAGAAATATTTGGATATTATAACCTTATATACAAAAGATGAATTGATTATTGCAGGATAATACTGTATTCTTTCTAGCAAAGACACATCTATTAATAAGGTGTCTGTCAGCCTGGGATGACATGCTCGACAAGCCACGTTGCTTTGCTAGAGACAGCTTGCACCTGTCACCCCTGGGTTTTTGAATGCTGGCAAAGGCTCTTGCTTCCCCCATAGTGCCTTTTTTAGGCAAGGCTCAAAAGACAAACCCACCTCCATAGACAACACAAAGAAAAAAAAACTAAGGGTAATGCTGCTCAACACCAGAAGTCTAAACCTCAAGATGCATGCACTCGATACTCTCCTCAGTATGGAGAATATAGATATCTGTGCAGTAACAGAAACCTGGTTCAAGGCTCCTGAGAGCACCCCAGCACTAACAGGTTATACTTCATACCATGCTTTCCAGTCCCAAAACTCAGACCAAACCACAAAAGGAGGGGGAGTATCCATATTTATCAAAGATACCCACACCTCCAGGTTAGTGGCATTGCACGAAGCATCGGAGACTATCCATGTGTCACTAACAGTGGGCAAAACTGCCTTTCAGTTTGTAACCTGCTACAGACCACCCTCCCAAACACAGGAACCTCACTCGGCTTTCCTGAGAACACTGGAGAATATGAAGGTCTCTCCAAACACCATTATATTGGGTGACTTCAACTACCCAAACATTGATTGGGAAAACTACTCAAGTCCAAACACCCTCGCCCAATGGTTCCTTGAATTTATAATTTCAAATGGTATGGAACAACTGGTCACCACTCCCACAAGAGGGGAAAACATATTGGATCTGGTCATCACCAACATGGGGTCTCTATGTTCTACACCAGTGGTATACCCTTCATTGGTAAGATCAGACCATAAACTAATCTCACTGGACATCCATATTTCATCCCCACCCCTAGCCAAAGAAACCACGGTGAAGAATTTCTCAAAAGCAAACTTCACACCTCTCAAAACCGAGGTGGAATCCTTCAAAGCCCCCAGGCCAGTGGAAAATATGGCCCAAAATGCAGAATCTTTTACAAAAGCATTCCATGGACACCTACAGGAATGCATGGAGCATGCTATCCCAAATAAAACCAAGACTCACTCCTCCAAAGGCAGGAGACCTGTCTGGTGGACCCCGGCCATAAATAAGCTATACAACAGAAAGAGAAAGCTACTACATGATAGAGCAAAATCCCAAAAAGGGAAGGCATCTCTAATCAGTACTAGCAAGAAACTACAATCCCTCATAAAATCATCTAAGGCCAGCTTCAAAAGAAAAATTGCACAAGACACTAAAGATGATCACAAGGCATTCTTTAGTTATGTCAGAAACCTGGGAGGCAACTCCCAGATATGCTCTGAGTTAGTGTAAAATGACAAAAAATACACTGAACCCACAGACATTGCCAACATCCTGGCAGAAAGGTTCAGTGCAAACTTCTCCCCCCTCCCCCCCCAAAAGAGCAAATGTCTATCTCAACAGAGTGTAGCCTTCTTGAGATCACAGATGCACAGTTGAGAGCTTCCCTCTCCAAAGCAAAAAAACACAGTATCAATGGGACCAGACGGTGTCCCGGGCTGCATCTTACATGAGCTCCAAGAAGAACTAAACCCTCATATAAAGTCACTGTTCAATCTCAGCCTTACTACAGGATATGTACCCAAGGAATGGCGTACAGCAACAGTGGTCCCACTCCACAAAGGTGGTGCCACAACAGACCCCGGAAACTATCGCCCTATAAGCCTGACTAGCCTGGTCTGCAAAGCTATGGAGTGTATCATCATGGAAATCATAAACAAAGACATTGGGAACCTCCAGACACTGGATCCTACCCAATTCAGCTTTGTTAAGGGCAGATCTTGCCTCTTGAACCTGGTCGACTTCTTTGAAACAGTTACCAAAGCCATAGATGAAGGAAAGGTAGTCCACACAGCCTACTTGGACCTCGCAAAAGCCTTCGACACAATACCTCACTTGGGCATCATAAATAAGCTCACCAGCTTAAATATCAACCCCTATGTCACAAGATGGGTTGCAAACTGGCTTAGGGATAGAACCCACATGGTCAGAATAGCAGGTGCCATGTCAGACTCTAAACCAGTTACAAGTGGCGTCCCAGAAGGGTCAGTCCTGGGACCTCCCTTGTTTGGTATATATTTCTCAGTGGTACAGGCTAACACGGGTGGACTATGGCTGACCAAGTTCGCAGATGACTGCAAACTGGGTGCCGTAATCGACTCTCCGGCTGACACAAGCATCCTCCAAAAGGGTCTCACAGAGACGGATAACTGGTGCCAGAGCCATGGCCTAAAGCTAAATGCCAAAAAGTGCATAGTCATCCCCTTTGGGAAAAACAAAGTGCCCACAAATTACCACATAGGTGGTAATCCATTAAGTATGGAAGAAGTAATTATGGACTTGGGGACCCAAGTAGATAGCAATCTCTCCTTTGACAATCACATTGCCAAAGTGGTTAGAAAGACCTTCTATATAGCCCACCTTATCATGAAAGGATTCACATCTAGATCAAGAGAGGTCATTGTGCCCCTCTACTCATCACTTATCAGGCCCATAAGTGAATACAATGCCCCATTTGGGATGTACCTTACCTGACACCTGCAGCAACTGGAAAGACCCCAAAAGTACCTCACCAAGAGGATCAAGGGGCTCAAACAGATGCCCTATGCAGCTCGGCTAAATAAACTCCAGCTCTACCCAGTTGCGTACCGCCTACTCAGAGGCGATTTGTGTCTGACGTATAAAGCCATGTCCAACCCAGAATTAATGATCATGCTTCACCTCAGGAAATCCAAATCCCTTAGAGCTACACGCTCCAGGGACTTGAACCTCAGCACAGAAATAACTAGGACATGCTGGAGGGACAGATTCATATCCCAGAGGCTCCCCTCACTCTGGAGCAAAATCCCAATCCATGTTAGGCAGAGCCCCTCACTGACTCTCTTCAAGAGAAATTTTGACGAGTGGATGGGAGATCGTAAGTTTACCCCTGGAATCACTTCTGTGTCCCTGCTTGACAGAGGTACAGTAAACTAACCTTAAAAGGGCTACCTTGTGTGACCTACTATACAGAGGCACAGCCAACTAATCTAAAAGGGTGGTGAAAGCCAAACACACTCGGGCTAGGCTTATAAATGCCCTAGGGCAGATAGCCTAGTATCAACCTATGAACCTATGAACCAAGCTATCCTCATTAGCTAAACACTTAGATCATTTTATTAATTCTCAACATTTGAGAGATACCTATGATATTAAATCAAGTAATTCTCTTAACTTTACACATTATTCTTATTGACTTGGCACCCAGACAAACACTGTTAAAGTTTTTACTTCTAGCAGTTTATTTACTAAAATTGAAAATGTATTAATAATTTCATGTCCTTTATCTGACCACAATGATATTACATTTACATTAATATTAAACCAAAGTAATTTGATTTACTGTCAGAGAATCCGATTGTACAGTAAAATTAAAAGATTTTAAGGAATGGTTTCTAAAAGAAATAGATCACTATACTGAAATTAATAATAATGGAGAAGTTTCCGAAGCCATTCTCTGGGATTTGTTAAAAGTTTATCTATATGGAAGAATTAAAAATTGATACATATGTAAAACAAAGAGTGGGGTAATGAGTTGATGTCTTTGTAGTCTAATATAGATAAATTGAAATCCAATTTAAAACTTTGTGACACATCAGCAAAAGCTTAGTTGAAAATATTAAATCAGAAATATCTTGATGTACTTCACCATATAATATCAATAAATCTGGAAAATTTGAAATTACAAACTTACTCAGTAAACCCAAAAGCTTACACAGGTTGGCTGTTAGATCTAAGAAAAAATAAATACTAATCATATTAAAGAAATAATTTTCAGACCATGTGATAGAAATAAAAAAGTGACTGATGTAAAAAATATACTAGAATGCTTTATGAAATATTATAAAAAAATTAATAACAAAGAGACAGAGTTAGAAATGAACAACATAACCAATGACTTTTTGAAAAACAATATAAGGTTTCAATTAACCAAAGAACAAAGATCCAAAACTGATAAGTCTTTCACTTTTAAGGATTTAAAAGATCAAATTAATAATCTTAAACCAAATAAAGCCCCTGGTCTTGATGGTATTATCCCAGAATTATACAAATTATTCCCAGATATCTTTTCAAATATACTATTAAAAGTTTTTGAACAAGTTAAACATATATCAATCACCCCCCTCTCCTGGAAATATTCCTTAATATCTCCTGTCGTGAAACCAAACAGATTATAAGTTATGTTTGTCTTACCATCCTATTTCATTATTAAATGTTGATTATAAAATATTTATGTCTAGTCTTGCAAAGCAATTGAACCTTATTATGCCATGATTAATAAACGATGATCAGAGTGGTTTTATACTACATAGAAAGGGTCAGGATAACAAAATTAGGCTTAATACTTTAATACACCTGGCTAATAAAAAAAAAACTAATTTAATAAGTTTAAATATAAATAAGGCTTTTAATTCTATTAGTTGGAATTATTTACTCAAAGCACTTAAACAATATGAATTTTCCAAAAATACGGAACCTACAAACTAAGTAAAAAACACTGCTGGAACCCATGGAGAAGTCTGGCTATGTAGCCAGACAAAAAGCGCTTTACATTACTGTTTGTTTTTTATTGGTTTTGCATTAAAGAGTTTCTTGATTTTGCTTCTAACGTGTTCCAGCAGTGTCTTTACTTAATATGAATTTTCCGCTAGATTTTGCAAATCTTATAACTAATCTATTGGTTGTTTTCTTTCTAGCTCTTTCAAAATATTAAAAGGTACAAAACAGTATTATCCCTTATCATGTCTGCTATTTGCTGTAGCAATTGAACCTTTCATAAACTGTATTAGATCTAATAGCAAAATTCAGGGGTTCTTAATAGATGAAAGTTATTCCGGTAAAATTCAGTTATTTGCAGATTACATTTTAATAACAAGTGGTGATGTTGAAACTTCAATAGAAAAATGTAACTAAGGCAATTAATTCCTTTGAAAAAGTGTCAGGTTTAATGTTTAACCCTGCTAAAATAGAAATTTTACTTATTAATAAAAAGATAATAATTATTTAAGAAACTATAAGAATTTTATTTGGGACCATTCAGAAATTAATTATCTTGGAATTATAATTAAATATATTGTAAAAGATTCAATAACAGTTAATTATAGTAATTTAATAGACACTGTTACTAAAATAATTATTAATTAGAATTGTTTTTTTTTACAATGGAAGATACACTTGCTTTAATAAAAATGATATTCCAACCAAAATACATTTCTATCTACATTCACTAGTTTTTCTCTCTTCTAAAAAAATCTTTAATACATTAAATTTTATTCTTATTAATTTTCTCTGGTTCCCCAATAAACCAAGAGTAATATTTGACTGGTATGTTAAAAGTTGGCAAGAAGGTGGATTAAGGCTTCCAAATGTTGAATTATATGCCAAAGCCATAATTCTCAATTTAAAATATCTATGTTTAAACTCCTCTTACCAATCTACTTGGAAATTAATTCATGAAAGATTAATAAATAATAACAGCTATGTTGTATATATTTTCTCTAAATTTGGAATTAATACATTTTACTGGACTTTGAAAGTCTTGTGTTTAAATGAAAAAATAATATTCCTCTCCCTTCACTGATTACATCCTTATAACATTTAAAAGATTCATGATTCTAATTATATTTAAAGATATATTGTGTTTATTTTTCATTACATCAAATACTGTGGGCTGTTTGGGTACTTTTAATATAAACAAAATGCTAGACCTTATTGATGCAAATTTAATCTTTTGGCATCCATTCTTAGTTGGAAATAAATCACAAAATATAGGTTATCTCCTTGAAAGACATTTTTTAGAAAATAATAATTAGTTGACCATACAATATTGTAAAAGACATGTCAGTGATAAAATAAAAATCTTCATGGATTTTCAAACAAAACATATTCCAAAGATACTTGATTTTTTTTTCAGAATATATATATATATATATATATATATATATATATATATATATATATATATATATATATATATATATATCACTATTTTATAAAATAATAAGAGAAGAGTTTGGTATTACTCAACTAAGATGAATGAGAAGGCCTTTTCTGATGAAGGTAAATGCTCAAGTCTTAATTATGCTGGAAAATCTACTTTGATTCTCTTGTCCTCTTCATTGGAATATATATATATATATATATATATATATATATATATATATAGATAGATATATATATATATATATATATATATATATATATATATATATATATATATATATATATAAAACTCCAGCTATAATCTGTGGCATATCATCTACTCAGAGGCGATCTCTGCTTAACATACAATGCCATGTCAAACCCTGAGCTGTTGGACATGATACACTTAAAGAAATTCCAATCCCTCAGAGCCACATGCTCCAGGGATCTAAACCTTGTCATCACAATGAACAAAACATGCTGAAGGGATAGGTTCCTGACCCAGAGACTCCCCATACTCTAGAATAGACTGCCCATACATGTCAAGCAGAACACCTCCTTGGCCCGCTTCAAAAAGAACCTTGACGATTGGATGGGAGACAGGAAATTCACCCTGGGGATCACGTCAGTCGCTCTGCTAGACAGGGGTCCAGGGAAGTAAATATTGTGGGAAGAAATATCCGGGGAATTGTTATGGCTAGGCTTGTATAGGCCCTAGGGCCGATAGTCTAGTACCAACCTATGAGCCTATGAACCTATATTATTATTATTATTTTATATATATATATATATATATATATATATATATATATATATATATATATATAAATAAGAAGATTTCTTCACAGAGCTTTTTTAACTCAACATAAAGTGGCTTTAATATATAGCTATGGGAAAATTAATTGTTTGAGGTGTAATGAAGTCTTTAATGCAGATTGGTTTCATATGATAAATGATAAATATCCACTTACACTTATTAGATCGGTAGCATTAGAAATACTCACTAAAAGGGAATCTATGTATCCACCACTTCTAGGAAAAGGCCTCCCGCTAGCTCCTTCCTATATTGACCAACAAAAACAATTAAAAAATAACTTTGTCTACACTTTTAACAAGGATTCAGCTTTGTTCGAAAATACCATTCATATGTACTGGCCCATTTTAGCTTTACACAATGATACTCATCAATTTCTACCAGGTAAGGTGGGCTTCACCAGAAAAAGAGACACTAATTTAAAGGGTTTGTTTGAGTACAAAAAGAATAATTCGAGCTCCAGAACTGCAGGTTATGTCCCCACAAAGAATGGAACATTTAAATGTGGGGCTTGTAACCAATGCCCCTACATCATGGGAGTGGAATGCTATTACTTACCCTCTAGGAGGTTAAATTTGAATTCCTATGGTCGGTACACATGTTCAACCAAGGGAGTGGTGTATTTAGGTGTTTGTGTGACATGTGGTAGTTTCTATATAGGAAAGACCGAGAAGATGCTCAAAAGGAGGATTTATGAGCATCTCTATGACATAGAGAAGAAAAGAGACACCAACGCCTTTTATAAGCATTCCCTGAGTTGCACTAACATGCAACTAAAGTTTTTCATACTCGAACAAGTTCCCCATGACCCTAGAGGAGGAGATTGGGAAACCCGACTGGAGAATAGAGAACTTATTTGGCAATTGAAGTTAAACGTAACCAAGCCTCCAGGTTTAAACAACACCATTAGTCTCATTAGGGTTTTAAAAGCCAACAGAGACAAGTTATAATACTATCATTAAGGATAGATACACAAGTTACATTATTACACAGTACCCCCATTGCTCAATTAATTCTTTGATGTATTTAACTATTACTTTCCATAGGGTTTACAGCCTAGGTTAGTTTTTTTGTCACCCTCTACAACTTTGAAGACAGGTGTTTTTTTGCTCTTGGAAAGCAGATTTATTTAGCAGCTGTCATTGCACAGTAAAGGGTCATTATATTTTGATTTTTAATAAACTAATTTTTAACAATGTTTGTAACTGTTTTAAACATACAATTTATTATACAATTTTTATAATAGGTGGCATTTTCAATGATGGATTTTACATCTAGGTTGAACAGTACATTTTTAAACTTTTAAACAAATCAGTATCATGTTTATTTAAGGTTATCATTTCATCTAGTAATTTTATAATTAATTAATTGAGTTAATTATATCACATGATCAATTTTCTATAGTATAAAAGTTTTGACACTATTTGTTTAAATTAACTTGATAAAGCCTGGTATTACCAGGCGAAAGCGCTTGTTTTGAGCTTGTCGTCTTGTCCAAAATAAAGGATTTACAGCCCCTACTGAGTTCTTAATGAAGGCTGCATCCGTTTTTTACTTGTTCCAGTGTGGATTCATTTTCATTATTAGCGGCATCATAGTTGAAAGCCGAGCAACGCTGGTATTTGCCTGTGAAGGTGGTCTGTTATTGGTTTGTGTTTTTTCACTTTTTTGAGTATATATATATATATATATATATATATATATATATATATATATATATATGGATCTACCTCACTTGGTCGACATTTCATATGATCGAATATTTATTTGGTCGACAGTTCATTTGATCGACAAGCATTTTAACTGGGGGGCTTTGCCCCCCACACCCCCCAATGTGGGGGGCTGTGCCCCCCACACCCCCCTAACTATATATATCAACTCCAGGGTTGCACAACATTGGGGAAGGGGGCAAATGCTTGTCGATCAAATGAAATGTCGACCAAATGAACTGTCAATTAAATGAAATGTCGACCAAGTCAGGTAGAGCCATATATATATATATATATATATATATTTTTATATATATATATATATATATATATATATATATATATATATATATATGTATATGTATACATATATAATATATATATATATATATATATATATATATATACATATATATATAAAACTCCAGCTATAATCTGTGGCATATCATCTACTCAGAGGCGATCTCTGCTTAACATATAATGCCATGTCAAACCCTGAGCTGTTGGACATGATCCACTTAAAGAAATCCCAATCCCTCAGAGCCACATGCTCCAGGGATCTAAACCTTGTCATCACAATGAACAAAACATGCTGGAGGGATAGGTTCCTGACTCAGAGACTCCCCATACTCTAGAATAGACTGCCCATACATGTCAAGCAGAACACCTCCTTGGCCCGCTTCAAAAAAAACCTTGATGATTGGATGGGAGATAGGAAATTCACCCTGGGGATCACGTCAGTCGCTCTGCTAGACAGGGGTCCAGGGAAGTAAATATTGTGGGAAGAAATATCTGGGGAATTGTTATGGCTAGGCTTGTATAGGCCCTAGGGCTGATAGTCTAGTACCAACCTATGAGCCTATGAACCTATATTATTATTATTATATATATATATATATATATATATATATATATATATATATATATATATATATATAAGAAGATTTCTTCACAGAACTTTTTTAACTCAACATAAAGTGGCTTTAATATATAGCTATGGGAAAATTAATTGTTTGAGGTGTAATGAAGTCTCTAATGCAGATTGGTTTCATATGATAATGGATTGTAAAATAGTAATGCCTTTTTGGATTGAATTTAAGAATTTTGCCCAAGCTTTTTGGACAGATAATTGTATAATTTCTAACTCTTTGATCTTATTTAATGTCCCAGTTACAGATTCCATTCTTAGGGTGCAGTTGCATCTTTTTTTGACCCATTTTAGCTATAGTAAGAAAAATAGTCACAAATAATTGCTAAAAGATACTAATTAAAACTACTCTTTCTTTCACTGGCTTCATTACTTTAGCAAACAATGTCTGTAAAAAGAATTGTTGACTGCTAAAATATTAGTCACCAGTTTAGATTTTGGTCAAAATAAAGTGATTTACTTGATAAATTTTAAGGATTTACTTTTCTATGTTTGATTTTGTTGTGGGCATCTGTAAGTAGTTATATTATCTTTAAATAATTTTGTGCAACCTTAGTTTTAAAATGAATAAACATTTGGGCACTTACATATTATCGCAACATTCCAAATCTGTCTTTACAGGCCAGTTTTACACAGAGTGATATACGATCCCTAGAACGTGTTGGTGTTGTCATCTGTTGTAGGTAGAAAGAATGATTTCTCCAGTATTAACTATTATTATTACTTTAAAATGTCTCTTTTTTCATGAAAACACAGTTTTCACTACTTCATGTTAACTATCATTGGCTATGGACTTTTATTTGTTGTACTTAAAGCTGTGTGATAAATGGAACAGACATGTGAAGATAGGAAAAGTAAGACCCTGATTTACTTCTTTTTCCCAATGGTTTTGTTAAATGTCTATATAATGAGTGTATTTGTGTGGGTATGCAAGGCAGAGTGCTTTCTGTGATCTATATGCTTGGACTTCTTTCATATGTGAACTGCTGTGTAGAAAGGAGCAGCCACAGTGACAGTGCATTTCAAATGTAGGGCAGTGCCATCGGGCAGCCTTTGCCTCAGATTATACTTACATGCCTCTGTCTGAATATTAATGCATTTATGCATCAGAACAATTCAAACAACATGTAAGAGGGTATGAGTTCATACAGTGATGAGTACATTTTTGCTGTGACACTGTTTAAACATTTCATTTCCATTTCATTTCACATGACGCCTGCAGTTAACCAAAGTAACCAGGTTAAAAATACAGTGTAAAGTAGTGCAATATAAGTGATCCACTAGTATCTGATCCACTAGTATCTCAAAATGCTAATTGGGTATTATCATATCCATGTTAGTAATCTATCAAAATTCATGAAATTAAGGAGAATGAGTCATTTGGCAGATTTGGAATGTGGTTGTAATAATATGTTAGTACCAACATTTGTCTAAAAAATTAAAATTGAAAACTTTTTATCTCTCAAATGAACATTTGTCATATTCAATCTAGTGCATAATTTTGTCAAATCTGAGTAGTTATGATACAAATTTTCAGCACATGCACCTTAGAATCTCCATGTCCAAAGAATGTCACATTTAGTCTGCAGTTCTGTTCTTAACAATGTCTTTAAAACTGCTGTGTAGACTAAACATTATAAACAAAAAAGTCTGAAGATGTTTCTAAAGCTTACAAGGCAAGATATCCACAGGTAATATGGTATATGTTACCAGATCAGGAATTAGTAATTTACAAGTGAGCATTTGCTATATGAAGTTGAAACAATTATGCTGGCAATGTTCAATAAGTGTGTTCCAGATCATTAGTGTTCTCATTCTAGAGTCATCACTTAACCTACGGCACACACTCTATATGTCTGCTCTTAATATGTTTTCATGAGTGCATTTGGTTTATCTGAATGCAAGTTTGTGTAATGCGAATAAGTGAATGCTGGTATGTATAATTGTAGAACTGTACAAATGTATGTTTCTGTGAATATGTGCATATGCGTTAGGTGTATGATTAGATTATGTGTATGGCTTGATGTATTTTGGAAGTTTTACAGGATACATGAGGTTTTACATGTCATTTATATACTATTAATTATACAGGTACTTTTTTAATATTGGTAATGCCAATACTAAATGAATTACAGTGTGTGTGTTAGGGTTAGTGTATACATTGTTAGTGTCTATGTGTTTTTCTGTGCTCTTGTTGTAGTTTCATAGGTCTTGTGTGAGAAATAGGTACATCTTCTGAGGTGTTGGAATGGTGCAGGAAGGATGTGCTACATCAGTTAAGAATATGGGTTGGGTATAATAGACAAGATTGTCATCTCGTAGCTACACAGTACAAAGTTTGATTTTGACCTCTGCTTGTTAGTTAGCCTTAAAGTGGCCCATCAGAGTAGTTAGCCTAGTGTTCACCTATGAACCTATAAAGCCAAAGGAAGAAACTTTACTGTTGTCTTACAAGGGCAGGGTTGCTATAATAGCTAAGGTATTTATCTCACAGGTACAAAGTACAGAGTTTAATTCTGACCTCTGATTATTAACTAGGCTTGTAACAGTCCTCAAACTGATAGCCTAGTATTTACCTATGAACCTAATATGTCCTTTCCTCACTATAATGCAATCTTGGCTGTATTCATTGCTGATTTCCCATTTCTGCTTCCTTCATTCTCACTTAATTTTGTACAGTGATTTCCTGCTGTGCAGTACTTAAGGCCACTTTTGCAGGACAATGTGCTGATGACTGACCTCTCCTGCTACTGCCCTGCCCTGCAAGGTCAGTCTGCATCTTGTATCTTTTGGTGTCCATGATGTTGCTGTTGCAGTTCCTTCAGCAACAACATTAACAAATGTGCTCTTACTTAGTAAATGTTTATTAAAATAAGAATTGTCTATATATAAATAAAGAATTATGAAATAAATATCTATGATATAGTAATTATGGACATATCCCCATCCTAGCTATTACTGTTTATATCCACCCAATTACATCTAAACCAATATTAACATTTTGCTGTGTCACTGCTCAAAGTATTGAACAAAACAGGGAGAAGTTACAAAATTGTACATGTTATGCCCCAGTATATGTATATTGACTTACATGTGACGACACTGTATTTATAAAACAAACACATATTCAGAATACACATCCCCGAGAGAATAGTAAGTTACAAATTCGTACATGTTGTGTCCCCAGTATAAGTGTATTGACTTACATGTAAAGGCACTGTATAAAGCAAACACTTATTCAGAATACACATCCCCAAGAGAATAGTCCCACTTCAGAGGGACTAAGACAACAAATAACTAGCAAATAATAATAGCTTCATTGAAATGACTTTATGTCCAGTGGTCCCTTAGTAAACTGATATAAACTGGCATAACTGTAAACTGCAGCTTATAGCAGAAAGGGACACTGATTTTTATTTCTGGGGGGAAAGTAATGGTAAATCTCAAATGAGGTACTTCTAAATATTGGATAAAGTTAGGATTTTTGTGGAAGTTGCCATTGTAAGTCAGAGCACTCATTCACTACAACCTGTATTTCATCTCATATTTATTACTTGAAATAATTGTCAGACTGCTTTAATGACTGTTCTGTACCTAGCAACTGTTTTAATTTTGCATAAATATAGGTGCTGTAGAAAATTCTAATGAAATCACAGTAAGGACTGACAATTGCAGTTAAAAATCATGGGTGAAATTCCCAGAATTTATCCAATCAAAACAGAACTTCATATCTTCATATTTTAACTGTAAATCTGTGTCCCTGAAACAGACAAAAAAAAAAGAAATCAGACCAGAAGTAACAAGAACCAGTCTGTTCAATGTGTCAGTCTCCTAGCCTCTTGTGTACAGCAGTACTGAAGATCTGGAAGTATAAAGCAAAGCTGGTAGAAGTGCCAGTTTGCCACCCACAATTTTGTCATCTCACCACATTACTGCAAGTTCTTGCTGACTCCCCAGAGACTGTATCCAATATATAACTTCTTTCCATAAAATACATAGCATTTTCAGCTAAACTCTGAAAAGTCATGTAGATTAGATAAGATATAAATGCCTGTCTCTATGGCACGAAGCAATGAACTCCTGAGTGTTAGCTAGGCATCCTGGGTTCAATTAGCTGACCTGGCACTGTAAGAGCTAGGCAGATAGAGCATGGAGTGAATGGTCATAGTCCACTCATCTCCTATTGAGAGTAAGGGAGTTGCTCAGGGTGAAGTGGTCTCACTGTTGGAGACCAGTGAGACCACTGCACATGCTGCTGGCGGAGGGGTAGGACTGCTTGGATGCAGTGCTCCTTGCAAACGTGAGAGACAACCTCTGCATTCAACCTATTGCACACTCCCCTCCTGGCATCTCAGTAAATGCATGCAGGTTGGGCCAGGGACTAAAAAATAAAATAATGTAACATTCCTGATGAATGCCTAGATGCTGAGTCTTCTTGGCCAGCTCTTGCCTAGTAAAAAACTAAGATGCTGACTGACCAAGAGAGGATCTGATGTCATGCAGGCAAGTGGGGTGAAAAAAAAGAGAGAGAGATAGACAAAACATGTACCAGTCTATGAACCTGTTAACAAATGGGTGAATTCACTTGAACACCGTAGAGGTTCCCACTGAAAATGACATTTGTAGAATCTGGAGAAAATTAACCTATCCCTACTACTCCTGTGAGGGAATACACAAAAAGTTCTTTGGAGTTTTCATATTTATTTGTTGCCACCTCACAAACATATTGTGTGTGTGAAATATGTGCCTATTTTTGCCTAAGTAATACATCAGATAGAAGTGAAACTCCTTGGTAAGAGCAAAAATGTGATATGAAATCTTTGACAACCCAATAGTGATTAAAAACAAGGTTGCCATAGTACATAGAAATGACAGTGATAAATGTAATGATAAGCACTAGCTTATTATATATTAATGCAGTAAATGTGTACTTTATTGACACCCAAGATTCATAACAGCAAAACTCGAGCAGACTTACAGGGAGCCATCACCATAATTACTCCAATAGCATGATCAGTGGAACAAACTGTGTAGTAGAATTATAAGAAACAGTACTGTCTTGATGTTGAAAAACATTACAAAAAAAAAAAAAAACTTCCCCGAACAGCAAGCATTTTTATGAGGTCACAGTCTCACTTAAGTGAAAGTTAAAAAAACACTATGGATTGAATAGCAATAATTAAAGTGGGGACTTAAGGGGGTGTCAGACATCCATTATAATACAAAACACACTGGCTATCGTAAAAGGATATCTGAACAGGAAGTGTGTACCTTATACACACTTTCAGAATGACTAACCTAGCCAGTTTTGTTAAGTAAAAGAACATCACTAGTCAAAGACAGCTACTCATGGCTATGCAGGTGGGACAGCATAACAATACTGTGGACAAACTGAGCTTGTGCCAGACCTGTCTACAGTCAAAAGGACATGCCAAGAAAAAAAATACTACTTCATAAGTACTTCTGCTGAAAATATCAAATAAAATTTTATGCATTAATTTTTTCAAATATACAAAAATGGTGTCATTTATTAATAGTGTTTACGTTTATGCCAATATACAAATGTTTTAAATATTTAAACAAGAAAGGATAATTTTATATTTGTTTTAAGTATTTTTCTACTGTTTTTATGCTCAGGAATATTGCTTTAAAATTGGGGGAAATGTGATTGGTTAATTAATTAATTGGATAAGTACAGTGATTAATGAATGTATATAAAGTATATGACTTTCCATGGTTGTTATATCTGAAGAAATTCATACTGTTGGATGAAAGCGTTAATAAAGTTCACTTTTTGGATCTTAGTCATACGCTTGGGTTTCTAAAGCTGCACCACGTTTTTCCTTTTGTTTACCAGAATGACTAAACTAGCCAGTTTTATTAAGCAGAAGAACATCACCAGTCAAAGACAGCTATTCTTGGCTGTGCAGGTAGGACAGCATAACAATACTTTGGACAAACTGAACTTGTGTCAGACCTATCCACAGTGAAGAGGATGGGCCAATAAAACATAATGCTACTCCATAGGTACTTCTGCTTCAAATATGAAATTAAAAGAATTAAGAAAATAAACTAGTACTTCATAACTGAGCTTGTTATAAATGAAATAGAGATGTGAAGAGGAAGCATTGTCACTTACATAACTAACATTTTCACTTTCTCTATTTTTTTGCAGAAACTAGTCAAAGAAGGGAGTTCAAGATGGCTGCCGAGCACTGAACACACACGTTCTGCTGCTCCTGTATCAACCAAATCTATCCGCTCAAAAAAAACCTGCATCTGGCACTGAATTGAACAGGAAAGGAATATTTCTTCTAAACCACACTTCATGGAAAAGACCTATAGCAACATTTTGGTCTAAAAAGTAAAATTTTGTCATTTTTCTGCAAGGGTTTACCTCTAGTGACTGGCTGAAGGCTGTAGCCGCATGGTGGCATCATTTTATCTGAAGGACTGAGTTATGAGTTCTAAATAAGAAAAGTTAAAGGAGAATTCTTTAAGTTACTCCCTTGTGGCCTAAACCTACACTTTAATTCACCCAGTGATGGCTAACCAACAAGAATCCATGGATGCTATAACTTCTAAAATCAAACTCTCTTCTCTAATGTTACCTGAAAAGGATGTAACAGCTAAGAGGCAGAGAATAAATAAATTAACACAGGATTCAAATAAAGGATATGCTAAATCTAAAGGTGAGTCTGTTATTTCACTAGATGTCCTTAAAACAGCATTACAGCCCTTGCATGAAGATTTCAAATTATTCTCAGACAAATTAAATTCATTTGGTTCTAATCTAGACCAAATTACATCCAGAATTAATCTTATTGACAAGAAAACTGAGGAGAATTCAAAGCAAATACAAGATTTACAAACCAAGGTAAATACAAATGACAAAATTATTAGTGACTTACAGCAAAAAATAATAGACTTAGAAGCACGCAGAAGGAGAAACAACATTATAATACGTGGCATTCCAGAAAAGTTTGACCAAGTACAACTACCAGTCATACTAACTGAGATTTTTGAACACATTACTGAAAATAAAATCTTAGCTAAAGAAATCATTATTGAAAGAGCTCCTAGAGCATTACGAAGATCACAAGATGAGGGTATCCCTAGGCAGATTTATGCAAGGCTACTAAATGCTGCACATGTTACCACACTCCTCATGGCTGCAAAAAAAAAAAGTAACATTTCATGGAGAGGTCACAGGATTACAAAATCATAGGATTTACCCCAGCCCATTAAGGCTCAAAGACAAGCTCTAGCTCCTTTTTGTGTTTGTTAATCAAAAAAAAATTATGCTTCCAGTTGAAATACCCAACCATCCTCTCCTTCAGCTATGGGGGATCAGAAGTTCCTAATACACTCTGCAGAGGAAGCAAAAAAAAGTATTTATGCAAGCTTTCAATGAACTACCTGCTTAACTAGCTATACTGTTAAAGCTAGTAAAATAATATAATCAAGATAATACAGTATATGCTTAAAAGCTATGAATTACTGTTAAGACTAACAAATAGTATAACCAAGATGAATACATCTACAAAAACCTATCTCTGCTGGCTTTCTAACACTGCTAACAGATTCTAACTTACCCTGTCATCTTCCCAGCTTATTTTTACCATCATCTGGATGTCCTGGCTTTTTTTTTTGTTTTTATTTTCCTTTCTAGCTCTTCAGCAATATGTTGGCCCATTTGTATCAGTGCATGAGGCTCCCTGTGGCCTGTTGAGGCCTTATTTAGAGCTCCACAAGGGTTCCCTAAGCTCCCAGGGCCGTTTCAACATTCCATTATCCAGAATGCAACAGGAACATCAGCCGATGACATCATGAGGTCGGAGGTCGCAACAGAAGAAGAAGAAGAAGCAGTGCATTTCTGGGAATGGTAATATCATGAATTAGAGTTTAGGGAAGAAGAAATGGATCTAAAAGAACACTTTCTGGACACTTCAGGATGGGGGTAATTAAATGGACTATAAAGGACTATGGTCAGGGTAATTTAGCAGCCTAATCTTATGTTTAAGTAATGAATTTATTACAATATAGGTTTTTTCTAGCAATACAAGTACATCACTTTGTCAGAAGTCTTTCATATCAAACTGTATAGTAGCTGCCATCTGCTGGTCATGTTGCAAAACTACAATGCCATACTTCAGACATGCTTTTCTGTGCCTTTCAGTTTTTCAAAAACAATATTTTATGTGTTCACATTTAGTTTTCTATTTAGTATTTAGGTGTGTGTTTGAGTGCTCATTGTGAAAGTGTTTGTGATACAAACTCAGACTCTGTGAGTAAAATAAAAAGCCTATGCAATTGTCAAAAGTTATTTAAAGACAGCTAAAGACAAATGCCTGTTTAGTAATCCATTATTCTGTTTCACAGCTGTGCTACCTTTACTAAAAATATGTCTTCAAGTTTGAAATTTATCTGTTGTTGCATAGTAACACAAATTAGCATTTTGACTACTTTCACCATGATTCAATCACGATTCATGAATCATGATGTTTTAATTCTATACTGAAAGTGCAGGATATGGATGTCTTGTTCTTTCTCTCAATGAAGGTGGATCTACAGAGCTAGTGAGCTTGATATGATGTATGCATGTGCTTGGGTTAATTAGCCAGCTTGCTAAAACTTGGCTTGCTTGCTAAATAGGCTGGCTAAACTTTGTTTTTTACTGGTTAATGATGATATGTGAGTTATGTAGTTTATTGTGAACTGCATTTAGTGAAAATCCAATTATCTGCTTAGGTTGTCAATTAATGCTCTTGTTTCTGTCTTTCCTTCTTTAATCCTATTGTTATGTAATTTTGTGTGTAATGCATATTTAGTAAACCCAGCTAGATATCTAGATAGGTAAAAAATGTATTTATATTACTCAGAGCTATTCTGTTTGTTGACGTATATATTTAACCTGTAATTTTTTCCTGTTATAATTACCCCCTTCATTAACCTCCCTTCAAAGCAGTATGCTCAGTTAGAGCTTATCTAAGTTGACTGTCCCTTCTCCAGACAGGAGACCAAAACATTGTATTAGGTTATGATGGTACTTACTGCTATGCCAGTTATAAATAGAACCTGTGTTACTATCTGCTGTAATGGTTATTAATAGCTCTGGTTATAAATTGTGTTGGTTTCAATTGCTTAGCAACTTTTATTGTCTATATAACTCCAACCTCACTTGCCTATTTACATGGAAATTTTCAAAGTCAATAATTAAAAAAAAAAAATGCTGTATGTATTATGTTCTTATGGTGGTATTGTTTTATTATCTCCTATAACTCCTAACTCGAATGTCACTTTGCCTTTAACTGTCCATTCTATGTACATATGTTTTTCAATATTCCTTAACATTTTTGGGAGTGGCGTGATGGTGTAGTTGTCCAATGTTTGTGGACTATTGATGTTAGTTTATATGTCTCCCTGCTCTGTTCTTGTATTATTCTTCATAAGGGAAAATATTTAAAAACAGATCACTTGTATCTATCTAAAACTTTTTCAAAAATGACTCAGGGAGACAGGTGATTAAGCACGGGATTTATGGTAAGGAGCATGGATGCCAGAATGCAATTTACTATCACATTACACTTTTTGTCATATATAAAAAATGTGTTTATTAATTGCATTGTCCCTGGTAGGGCTTTTTTCTTAGTTTATCCTAGCATATATCTACGCTTTGAATCTAATTATGATGATTAGTGTGAATTCCTGGAATGTAAATGGGCTTCAAGAAATCAATAAAAAGAAACTAGTTATGCACCTGATTTTTCAGGATCAATACAACATCGTCTTTTTACAGGAGACCCATATGACAAATGTTCAATGGGATAATATTAAAAAAAGAAATTGGATTAAACTTGTGATATCAGCAGGGAATAGTCATGCATCAAAAGGCACTGTAATAATAATTAAAAAATCCTTTCCTGGTGAAGTGCTAAATACTAAATTTGACCCGAATGGTAGATGGTGTTTATTTTCCTGCTCATACCCTCAGGTAAAATCCCATTTACTTTTCTTAAACCTATATAGCCCTTGTACAAACCAGCACTTATTCTTCTATGAAATACATAATCTACTACTTCAATTTCCTAATCATCTTTTCATTATTGGTGGTGACTGGAATGCACTCATGGACCCTTTCAATGATAGTTCAAATAAAAACAGGAACCAGCCCTCGCAAGTAACTGCATCTATTCAGGATTTGATAAATAGCTTCAACTTAGTTGACCCTTTTTTAATATTTGACCATGATAGAGAGCTAAATAAGTTCATGTTTTATTCGGCTTTGCATAAAGTCTGGTCCAGAATTGATTATTTTTTGGTCTCGGGTATCTTTTCAAACAAAATTACAAAGTTTGCCCTTGAGGCTAGATGTATAGCCGACCACTCGAATATCTCCCTTTGTATTAATCCCACTCACCACCTGAATCGCAATGGTAGTAGTCCCACTTGGTCACTAAACAGTAACACTCTTAAAAAAGAAGATGTTCTGCAGGAAATTAATGATTATCTGAAACAATTTGATGCAGAATCTTGTTTATCCACCATCCCCTTAGATATCCAATGGGCTACGGCCAAAGCGGTCATCAGAGGAATACTCATACAAAAATCATCTTATTATAAAAAAAAGAGAAATTGTACATCAATAACCTCAACAATGAGCAAAAGATGACTGATGCACAACTACAAAAGGATTTTTCTCCTGAAATGGAAAAGAAATTACATGTGATACAAAAAAAAAAAAATACTCATTTCACTTACAAAATCAATCCTTGGTAGAACTCAAACTCCTTCACAGATATTCGGAATGGGCCCAAACCCCATCCAGAACACTAGCTGGACTCATAAACATCAAAGAGGGACCAAACTATATTAATGAAATAAAATACAAAGGGAAAAACTTATACAGTAAGGAAGATATTGTTAACTCTTTTGTAAATATCTTCCCTGAAATCTATAATCCCCAAAACCAGACCCCAATGAAATGCACAAAAAATTCCTAAATGAGCGATCTGTTCCAAAATTATCCTTCGCGCCAAACACCCTTCTAAACAGCCCCATAACACTGAATGAAATAATGCTAGCTATTAAAAAATTTAAACCAAATAAGGCGCCAGGTCCTGATGGTTTTACAGGAGAATTTTATAAAACTTTTAGTCGTCACCTTTCTAAAACTCTCCTTGCCATGTATAATTATATCATCTCGAAAGGGGTTACTAACAAGTATATGAACAATTCGAAAACAATATTCATCCCAAAACCAAACTCTGACAAGTCCAACCCTCTCTGCTATAGGCCCATCGCCCTTATTAACATTGACATCAAAATCTTATCTACCATTTTTGCTAACAGAATTCAGAAAGTTATAGCTACAGTAATTTCTCCTGAACAGTTGGGATTTATGAAACAAAGGCAGCTGTGTGACAATACTCTTACCTTAAACACATTAATGTTGTTTCTAAAAAGTGATAACCACCTGCGTTATGCACTCACCCTAGATGCTACCAAAGCCTTTGATAACATTGATCTAAACTTCCTTTACCTAACCATGAAATTCTTTAACTTTCCTGATCTGATTATCAACACTATTAAGATGCTTTATAACAATGCCTCTACTTCCCTTTATATAAATAAAACTTTATCACGCCCTATTAAAATTACCAATGGCACTAGGCAGGGTTGCCCACTCTCACCTTAACTTTTTAATTTATATCTGGAACCTTTCCTTCTCTGGGTTAAACAAAAGACTTATCACCATATCCCAAAAGTCTTCAACATTGATATAAATTATTCTACATTTACAGATGACCTAAACATCTATTTTAAACTTTCCAACACCGATCATCATAAAATTCGAAATTCTATTGATCTTTTTGCTGAGGCTGCTAATTATAAATTAAACCCTGCTAAATCATCTATTTTTCCATTAAACCCTGCAAACCATTTAGAATATTACTCCCCCCTGTCTGACATCCCTCTCAAATATACACTTAAATACCGAGGAATAAATTTCACACACCCTCACCAAGAACTAATAAAAGCAAACCTATATAGAGTCTGGGATCAGATAAATAACGATCTAACTAGATGGAAAAACATCAATATTTCTTTGCTATCAAAATCTGCTATCATTAAAATGAATAATTTGCCAGAATCCTTTTTCATCTTAACTCCATCTTCTTAAACGTTCCAACATTTTTTTTCAGAAAAATGGAAACCACAATCTCAAAGTTTTTATGGTTCCCTAAATCAACCAGAATATCATACAGGAATCTAATTACCCCAAAGAACAAAGGTGGTTTAAGTCTCCAGGATTTTAATTTATATTACATCATTAATGCTAGCCGTCTAATTCAAATAGCCTGCTATGACCCCTCTGCTGAAACTTGGTACCCAACCTGGATCAAAATCTGGTGCAACTATATATATTCGTTAAAACTCAATCCATATGCTGTCCCTTTTCTTGCACCTGATGGTGACTACAAGTTCAAGATCTTTCCTACACTAAAGAACAAAATTTGCATCTTTCAAACTCTGATGACCTCCTTAAATTTGCACAATACTATTCCCATTCTCCAACCTATTCACCTAAACCCTAACTTAAAAATCAATAATAAAATGATCGATCTAACAAACTTCCCTATTGTTAAGAAAGCCATAGTTTGGCACTTCTATAACTCTAAAATGTTGCCGAGGTCAAAGCTTTATTTGGTGCTCCTAACAAATATGATCCTCTCTTAAGGCAAATTAGCTCACTTATAAAACAAACATTCTCTTACTATAGAGTGAAGGAGCAAGACATTACAGTATCACAATCTATCATTAAATCACTCTCCCTATGGAACAAAATGATTTTGAACACCTATAAACTTGTGTCAAGCATTAAGTATAATTATTCACTTCTATTTTCCAAATATTGGGATGGTATACAAGGAGAAATTTCTATGGAGTCTAAGTGCGAAGCAATCAATAATACCCTGAATTTAACCCCCTTAAAAAACCTAATTTACACTCAGCTTATGATAAACAACAATTCCTACTATACCCCAGCAGTCTTACTGAAATTCGGATACAATAAAAACCTAACCTGTCCGTTCTGTTCCCTCCCACATGTTGATATACTTCACATATTTTGGAGCTGTAAGAATATTTATTAACTTTGGTGTTCTCTCAGAACTCAGTTGGAAAAAATGGGATACGAAAAAAACACATACTCTTGGCAAACCATGATTTTAAATATAATTCCTAAATCACTTAAGGGTATCCATCGCCACATCTGTGTTATAGCCTGTGCCCTTCTCAAATATTTTATAGCCAAGAACTGGGTCAATCCCTCAACAATAGCTTGGGAAAACTTTACATCAATGGCAATTAAATATATATCTGCACATAAGTTATGCAATAATAACAAAAAGAAAAAAGAATATTTTCAGAATTACTGGTGTAGACTTTTTGACCTAATCCAAACTAAATAATCTTCCAAAATGTGGGTCACTAACACTACCTTCCAGGAAATCCTCCATCAGCATCATTTCTTGCCCTATAACCATTAGACATTGTTACCATCACACGGTAACTTTTGATTTTACAAAATATTTTGTTATATCATTTTATTATCCTCTGGCATCCATGGTGTAAATATGTTGTAAATATGGTATAAATAGAAGTACATGGTGTAAATAGTTGTTTTTTATGGTTATACCCTCCTTACCACTTGTCTTTCTTCTTAAGACAGTCATATATTCTTCCTTCCAAACCACTTTCCATTTGTATCTCTAGACTTTGACTGTAATAGGTTACTGGGGGTCTTTACTGCTTATGTTGGTCTCTAAGATGTAAGCTTCCCTGTAAGATAACTGCTGTGTTATAAATGCATAGTTTTTGCACTAACTGTTACATATATACCTATACTTTACTGCTTCCCGCAATGACTTACAGTTTTTCCTTTGTATGTTTGAAGAGTTTGAAAAAGTCAATAAAATATATTTGAAAAAAAAAAAAGAAACTAGGCAAAGAAGAAAGCTAAGAATAATAAAAATCCATCTGATATAAAGAATAATAGCATGCATAATAATTACCAGGAAACTGTAAATCTTATGATATCTCCAAAAAAAGTTAAATTGCTTCATTTCAGCATCATAATTATTCATGCACTTCTCTTAAACTAGACTTTCTTGCTAAACATAGTTATATTGGCTATTACCCTTTGTGTTGTATCTACCTGAGGCACTAAATCTTAAAGACATAATAAGCAGGCAAGGTAAAAATATAGTAAAGCACTATTTAGTTGGACATTTAGCATCACAAGAGAATACTAGGCTAATGACCCTAAAGTGCCTTTTCAGAACTTGTCAAGCTTCCCAGAAATATTACAAAATAATGGTCCCATAGGTTATGTGGTGGTATATTAACTTGGTAATGAGTGGTTTAGCATTTGCAAACTTCCTCTCTAATAGAGACACAGGTGCCAGACCAGGAGTACATTTATGATTCTTCCTCCACTGATCCAAGAATGTCTTGTGGTTGTCCTTAATCTGAGGGACTACTTTTACTTCAAATTTGGCTTTGATGGAAATAATTACTCACCTGAGCTGTTTGTTTAGTTTGATGAGGGTGTTCTTATCTTGCTGGGCTTTTTAATTATTATTTTTGGCCAGCATTTTGTTCCTTTTGCTGGCATTTCAGCAGGGTGTCTTATTTTTTGAGTTTGTCCTGAACATGTTTTAGTAGTTACCTCAGCCTCTATATAGCTGTATAAATGATTGTAGAGGATTCTTATGAATGACTGCCCATAGGCTGCAATGTTTTCTGGGTGTGGGAGGTGGGTGCTGAAATTTTCACAGAGCATCATTTAAAAGTAGGAAGTTTGGATCGGGATAATTTTTAAAAATTCCAGGATTACGTGGTGTCCCTGCTTTTTCTTTTGTTTTGAAAGAGGCAGCTTTATGGTCCAACTAACCAGTGAAAACAATACACTTGGGGGGTGTATCTTCTCATGCTGGCGAGTTCTATGTGAAGGATGTTTGTGCTGCTAGTGGGTGTATGGACTAGCTGGTCAAGGGCATTTGTGTTGACAAAGTCCAGGAGTCTTTATTCCCACAAGTTTGAGGTTGTATACGATTCTCAGTTTATGGTAGGATAGTTAAGTCACCCATGAGTATGGTTTTGGGTTGAATGGAGAGTTCATCATTCTGCTTGACTAGTCTTGACGTGAATGTTTTTGATGTAACTTGAGACATCTCCACCTTTTGTCCCTTTCTGTGCAGTAGCTGGTCTAAATGTGAGGAAGGCATTATAGCCCTGCACTGCCCAGGTGTTCTTCACAGCTTTAAACCACGTCTCAGTAACTGCACATACATCTACATTCTCCAAGGTTAGGAGAGCTGTCAGAGAATGGAGTTTTTTGCTTAGACTTTTGGCAGTGAGCAATATTACCTTCAGATTAATCTGAGCTGGTATAGCTATGTCAGGCAGTTTATCAGAATGGCAATGCCTAAAAAATGCAGTATGGGGTGGACAGTCTTTTAGTCAATATTCAAAAACTTAGAGGGGCTAGGTGCAGATCATCTCTAGTGAAGCATCGACTTCTGCCTGCCATATCCTCCCAGGCTAACAAATATCATAACCCTTTTAAATAATATCAGAAAGTGAGCCAGTTATAGATTATTTTTTGTTCCTATTGTGGCATCATCAAAGGAGAAAGCAGAATGCTACTTAGTAGTAGGTTGATACTTGCCTGGGATGCATAGTCAGAGAACTCCATCATGTTCACATAATCCAGGGAAGTACATCTTAGATCATTTACTGCAACATGGACTATGTCAGAGACATACCAGTTCTTTGGTTCTTGTGGTTGAATGACCGGAGTGAGTGTGTGATCTAATGGATCCTTGTCCCTAAGAGTCAATTGACTGTAACCTTCTCCTTCTTCAGCCTGGTGAGTGGGACATCACTGTGCCTCACAATGGAGTCTGCTGTGATCAAAATGTTGGACTATGTGGTGTCTGCCTTATGGGCTTAGCCTTAGAGGCACTGTGAGTTGAGACTGAATGTGCTATGGTGGGTGTTGTTTTGTGGTGTGTTGTTGAGTTTCCTGATGATATGTATTGTAATTACTGTATCTGGGAGGTATTTGAAGTTTTGGATTGGGTAGATTACTTTTAAGAGCCTCAACATAGTGCATGTGATTGCCATGTAGTGTATACCTGTTTGTGTGTATGTGTGTTTGTGTGTGTGTGTGTGTGTGTGTGTGTGTGTGTGTGTGTGTGTGTGTGTGTGTGTGTGTGTGTGTATGTATGTGTGTCTGGTAGGCATTGTGTAGTGCTGTGTGTTTCTGACAACTCATTTGGTATCTGTAGTTCCTATGTGTGAGAGCTTTCCCTCCAGAAATAGTGTATAAGTTCATGTCTCACATACTTTATCAGATTGTTTAAGAGTTAGTTGGCTGTCAGAAAACATAATACGATTGGTACATTGTCTCAGGACTCCCATTTATACTAGGCTGGCCACAGTGATAGACAGAAAGTGCAGATTCATTGTTTCAGATATAAAAATACTGGCATATCAAGGGAGTTATGCTTCTCTTTTTGTGACCACTGTAAGACAGAAAAGATTTGCTAGGGTTCTTCTTGTTTAGGGAGTACAGGTACATCCTTTTTCTTTTCTTATGTTACCTTGTTGTGGTCTATATAAAATGTATATTTCCTTTCCTTATGGCAGCTTTTTGAGTATGGTTTGTCCATTCATTAACCAAACCTGAGTCATGGGATGCACAGCTTTTCTCAGCAGGCAACAGGAACAAGGCAGGAACAAATTCTGAATGCAGTGCCAGTGCCTGATAGTGCATATGTGGATAAATCTGCAACACCCCCCCCCCCCCCACATACACACACAGACACAATCAGCATGATAAGGATACTTAGGAGCAATTTGCAAGAATATTAATTAATCCATAACACATTCTAAGGATGGGGGAAGAAACTGAAGCACCCACTAAAAAACACTATGGACACAGGCAGGCCATAAAGGTCAGGAGAGAAGGGACTCCAGCTGAGGAACAAACTGGAGATAAGTGCATTGTGAGGCAAAAATTGCCACTTATGCTCCACTTTGCCATCCTAGCCAATCATATTAGTCCAATAACATCTGATGTACATTACTTGTGGACGGGGACTGCAGCCCAGCAGCCTGATAGCACCAACCACACCTGATCTCACTAGCCCACTGAGTTTCCTTGCTAGTTTCTCCTACCACGTGTTTTCTTTCAGATTGGGCAGGATTCACGAAGGCTTGCATGGAGTCTAAGAGTAGTGTAAGGCTCCATGCAGCCCTCACGATCCAGGAACACCCAAAATTCCGTGTAAGAGACCAGCTAAAACATCTCTTACACGGACTGGGCGTGGATATGCTAATCACCTCACTTGCAGCCGAAAGGCATGCAAATGAGGTAGATTAGTGATCCACGAAGCCCAAACCAGCCTGTGTAAGAGCCGTTTTAGCTGCAGAAATGTACTCAGAGGACAACTGAGTACGTTTCTGCAAACAACACAATGGAGCCATGTCAGCTCCAAATAAAGGGTGCATATGTGTCAGGCAGCATGCCAATGGCCAAATATGTGCACGCACATATGCATCAAAGCACCAGCTGGTGAGCGGGGTAGGGCCTACATTAACCGCAAGGGCTTCCCCTCCATCAACTGCCAGGTCGTGTGTGATGCCCAGGGCATAATAATGAATGTGTGTGCTGGCTGCCCTGGGAGCTACCATGATTCCCATATCTGGCATTTGATGCAGCTGTACCAGACATTTGCCAATGGGGTCATCCCACATGGACACCTAGTGGGGGATGCAGGTTATGCACTGGAGCTGTGGCTGATGACACCCATCAGAAACGTACACACACCTGAAGAGGAACACCATAATGAGGCACATGCACAAACACGTAATGTAATAGAGTGTGTGTTTGGGCTGCTCAAGTCACGGTTCCAGTGTCTGGACACATCTGGTGGAGCCTTGCAGTACTCACCAACTACATGTACCCAAATTGTCATGGTATGTGCTATGCTACATAATATGATCTTGCGAAAACAGCTGCAGCAGGACCAGCATAGGGCCAGACCAAACAGCCCCCCACCATTGCCAAGGCCATCACAGGCAGAGCGTGACTCGGAGGAGGAACAACCTGAGCCTGCCCCAGTAGGCAGAAGGAGGCATGCCCAGTATGCCCTGGCCTTGGCAAAGAGGCAACGCATAGCACATACACTGGCTCAGTAGGAACCCTGGGAATGATACCCCTCTCTGACTCACGCATATAATAACAGGGATGCCTAAAATGACATAACCTGCTCTCAAACATGTACAGGGAGTGTAGTATGTTCATCCGACAGAGGCAGCCCTGCAGCACCACCTGAAGCATGAATGCCATGTGTTAAGCGATGTAACACCATGTAGTATATGCAAACTCGATGACCCTGACTAACATCCTACCCTCACCAAGCATGATGCCACAATATGATGATGAGATGATCAATTGCAATAATTGGCTGAAGTATTGCTGTTAGTCAAAGGGAATCCAATGTGTGCCAGCCTGGGATGAAATGCTGAGCATGACATGATGCTCCACCTGCGAGGGGTGGCGTGCACCTATCAGTCCTGGCCTTATGGATACTGGCAAAGGCTGTTGTTACCCACAGCGTGCCTTGAATAGGTAAGGCTCAAAACACAAACCCACCTCCATAGGTATCATAAGGGATAAGAACCTAGATGTAATGCTACACAATGCCAGAAGTCTAAACAGCAAGATGCATGCAGTCTAAACTCCCCCAGTATGGAGAATGTTGATATCTGTCCTGTAACAGAAAACTGGGTCAAGGCTCACAACAGCACCCTAACACTACCAGGTTACACCTCATACTGTGCTGTACAGCCTCAAAACATGGAACAAACTACAAAAGGAGGGTAACTAGCAATAATTGTCAAGGATAACCACACCCCCATGTTGGTACCACAACAAGAAGCAGCATGGACTAGCCATGGTCAAGTAACAGTGGCTAAAACTGCCTCCCAGTTTATAGCCTGCTACAGACTACCATCGTAACACCAGGAACTGCACTTGGCCTATGTTGGAAAACATGAATATATCAAGCCCTCCAAACCACAGTATATTGGGTGACTGAAAATACCCAAACATAGACTGGGAGCATTATTATAGCTCCAACACTGTAGGGCAAAAGTGCCTAGAATCCATAAACCAAAATGCCCAGAAACAACGTACCACTCCCACAAGAGGGGTAAGCATACTGGATGTGATAATCAGCAACATGGGTACTGGATGGCAAGATGAGAAGTGTATCCCTCACTGGTAAGACCAGACCATAGAGTAATCACACTGGATATACACATCCTGACCACAGTCCCTGGCCAGAAAACCACAGTGAAAAACATGTGTAAAGCAAAATTTGCACTCCTCCAAACTGATGTGGAATCCATTAAAGGCTCTGTGCAGGTGCAAAATATGGGCCACACCTCAGAACCTGTTATACAGGCATTCCATGAACACTGCCAGGAATGCATGGATTATGCAATCCCAAATAAACCCAAGACATAATGCCATACACGCAGGCATCTGGCATGGTGGACTCCAGCCATTACCAAACCATGCAAGAGAATGAGGAAGCTACTACATGATAGAGCAAACATAAAAAGGGAACTAATCACTGATCAGTAGTATGGCAATAAAATATGTCCACTCATACACTCCACTAAGGCCAGCTACAACAAGTTGAATCTGTGAATCTTGAGGCAATGTTACACCTGCCCCATGTACACAGACAACCCTCACCTCCCCCCAAGAAATACAAATATACGTGAGAGATGCAAGCATTTATCCAAACCGGAGGCTGAGCTCTCTCAACTCAGTACTGTCAAAACTAGTCAGGAGGAGAAGGTAACCACACACACCACAAACCCAGTCTCACGTAGACCTATCACAACTGCAAACCAAAGACATAAACACAGAAAAACATTCCCGGAGGCCCTAATTACAAACACACCACATCAACAGAGGCCTCCAAAGCAGACACCCAAGCAACCACTACCTCCAAACATAACACATGCAACACATAGTACACAAAGCTGGTGTGCCAAACAGTCACAGGCCAGAAGGAGAAACAACATGCCTGATAAAGTTGTAATAGGTGACTCCATAGTCAGACACACTGCTGTCCCACTCACCAGACTGAACAAGGGAAAGGGTACAGTAAGCTGCCAGTAGGCTGCTACAGTATGCCACATAACACAAGTACGCAGGTCTCCCCAAAGCAAGTAGAAATATGATGCAGTCATTGTCCATGCTGGCGTGAATGACCTGAGATGTACCTCCCCGGACTACATGAAAAGGGACATAGATGAGCTCTCCGATTATGTAGTCCAGGTGGTATGACACTGACTGTGTGCAGCATCCTACTCTCACCAAGAATGATGCCACAGTACAAACACAGAATGATCAGCTTTAACAAGTGGCACAATTACTGGTGTCATTCCAGAGGGATCCAATATCTGTCTGCTTGGAATGTCATGCTTGACAAGCCACGCTGCTGTGCCAGCGATGGCTTGCACCTGTTACCCTGGGCATCTGGATATTGGATAAGGCTTTTGCCACCTCCATAGAGCCTTTTGTAGGCAAGGCTAAAAAGACTAACCCACCTCCCTAGAAAACATAAGCGGAAAGAAACATAAGGGTAATGCTGCCCAATGCCAGACGTGTAAACCTCAACATGCATGCTCCCGAAGCCCTCCCCAGTATGGAGAACATCGATGTCCGTGCAGTGACAGAAACCTGCAGCAAGGCTCCTGAAAGCACACCAGCACTACCAGGTTATACCTCATATCATGCGTTATGGCCCCAAAACCTGGACCAAAACATAAAAGGAGGGGAGTATCCATATTCAGCACAGGCACCCACACGTCCAGGTAACTGACAATGCATGAAGCATCAGAGACCACCCATGTGCAACTAACCATAGGCAAAACTGCTGTACAGTCTGTATCATGCTACAGACCACACTCTCACACACAGGAGCCCCACTCAGCCATCCTGAAGACAATGGACAGTATGAATGTCTCACCAAATACCAAACAAGGTACTCACAAATTACCACATAGGTGGTAATCCATTATGTATGGAAGGAGTAGTCAGGGACCTAGGGACACAAGTGGACAGTAACCTGTCATGTGACATGCACATTGCCAACGTGGCTAGAAAGACTGTTTATATTGGACACCATATCATGAAAGGATTCACATCTACGTCAACAGAGGTCAGTGTGCCCCTATACTGTTCTCTTATCAGACCCATAATCTAGTACAATGCCTCATTTGGGATGTACCTTACCCGACACCTGCAGCAGTTAGAAAGACCTCAAAGATACCTCACCAAGAGGATAAAGGGTCCTAAATATTTGTCATATGCTGCCTGGCTGTAGACACCCCAGCTGTATGCAGTCACATACTGCCTACGCAGAGGTGTTGCATGCCTCTTGTACAAAGCCATGTCCAACATAGGAGTAATGGACATGCTCCACCCCAGAAAACCCAAATCCATCGGAGATGTGAGAGTGAGAGATGTCAACCTCAACACATAATGAAATAGGATGTGCTGGAGGGACAGATACATAACCCAGAGGCTCCCTACACCCTGGAACGGAATCCCACTCCATGTTAGGCAGAGCCCCTCACTGACTCTCTTCAAAAGAAATCTTGCCAAGTGGATGGATGATCGTATATGTACACTGGGGGTCTTCACTGTGTCACGTCCAGACAGAGGAACAGTAAAATAAATCATAAATGGCCATAATATCCACATATCAAGGGGTGGCGAAAGCCACACACACTCTGGCTAGGCTTATAAATGCCCTAGGGTGGATAGCCTAGTATGAACCTATGAACCTATGAAGATACAAATTGTACAGGACACTAAGGATAATCACAAGGCTTTCTTAACTGATGGTAGGAACCTTGTTGGGAAGTCACAGATATGCTCTGAATCACTCAAATATTACAAACAACATACCAAACACACACACATATTGCCAACATCCAACCTGACAGGTGCAGTGGAACCCCCCCCACAAATGCAAAACATCTATCCCAGCAGAGTGCTGGCCCCCTGACATTGCAGATGCTGAGGTAACAGCCAGCTTCTACAAAGCAAAACACACAGCATCAATGGTATGAGATGGTGTCCTGGGTTGAGTCCAACATGGACTCCAAGAAGAATGGAATGCCAAATAACACTACTGCTCAATGTCAGCCTTACCACAGGATATGTACCCAAAGAGCAGTGTACAACAACAGTGGTCCTTCTCCACAAAGGTGTTGCCTGAATGGATACTGCAAACTACCACCCCAGAATGCTGACAAGCTTGGTCTGCAAAGCTATGGAAAGGATCAGCATGTACCTCAGACATAAAGATATTGGGGACCCACTGACACTGGACCCTACCCAGTGTGGCTTTCTTAAGTCCAGATCCTGCCCCTTAAACATGTTTGACTCATTTGAAACAGTAATTAAGGTCATTGATGAGGGGAATGTGGTCCAGACAGCCTAGCTGGACCTTGCAAAAGGCTTCCATACAATACCCCACGTGTTCATTATAGATAAGCTCACCAGCTTAAATATAAACCCCTATGTCAGTATAGGGGTTGCAAACCAGACCAAGGGCAGAACTGACATGGTCAGAAATGCTGCAGCCATGTCAGACTACAAACCAGATACAACTGGCATCCCACAAGGCTCAGTCCTGGGACCTCCCTTGTCTGGTATATATGTCCCATAGGTACAGGCCAACATGGAAGGACTGTATCTGAACAAGTTTGCAGAGGACTACAAACTGGCCACCATATCTGATCCTCCAGCTGACACAAGCATCCCACAAAAGGGCCACATAGAAACAGACACCTGGTGCCATAGCCATGTCAGCAAGCTAATTGCAGAAAAGTGTATAGTCAACCCCTGTGGATTTACAGTAAGTGCCCACCAATTACCACATAGGTGTTAACCCATTAAGTACTTAAGATGTAATAAGAGACCTGGGGACACAAGTTGATAGATATCTTGCATTGGACAAGCATGTGGCTGTAGTGGTTGCAGAAACATACCATATACCCACCTAATCATGAAGGTAGTCAGATCTAGATCAGGGGAGGTCATTGTGGCTCTGCAATCATCCTTCATCAGCGTCACAGTTGACTACAATGGCCCCTGTGGGATGTACCACAGCAGACACCTCCATCAACTGGAAAGACCCCAAAAGTACCTCACCAGGAGTATCAAAGAGCTTGAAGAGATGCCATGTGTTGCCTGATTAAACAAACTGCAGCTCCACACACTGCCATACTGCCCGCCCAGAGGCAAGCTGTGCCTGATGTATAAAGCCATGTCCAAGCTGGAATCAATGAACATGCTGCACCTTGTACAATCTGAATGGCAGTGAGCTATATACATGAGAGACCTAAACCCCAGCACTGACATACATAGGACAAGCTGTACTGAATGATCCATAACACAGAAGCCACCCCCACTCTTGAGTAAACTCCCAGTACAGGTTAGCCAGAGAGTCACCCAGTGACTCTCCTCAAGAGGAATCTTGATGAGTGGATGGGAGATGGTAGGTTTACCCTGGGTATCACTGGTATGTCATGGGTAGACGAAGGCACAGTATACTAACCATGACATATGTCATGGCAAACTCCAGTTACAATCTGACTAGCATTAGAAATGGCCTAGGGTACATCGCTAGTGTTTGCCAATGTTCACCTATGTTGTGGAATACACTACCAATGCTGGACAAGCCTGGTTTAAGTAGTCCATAGCTGAACATAATGCAACATGGTCATATGTGCACAACTGGCCCCTAAACAGTCTGTTGTGCTTACTATGAAAATTTAAAGCAGTGATAGGACTAAACCCCAGGATACTGTCCACCACAGTGAAAGTACTGAACCAGTACACTATATGGTACTACAGTGCTAGGTCAGTATGAAAGGATGTTGACAACTGTATGCAAAGTATCCCATGCAAACCCTGCAAGCACAGTATAATCCCTGTTGTGTTCAGACACGAAGCAGTTGGCCAGTAAGTACACAACATGACACCCAACACACAACCATAAACGTGAGATATTGTTGAAGTTCACACTCATCCACAAATGTGGTGGACTGCAGAGTTCAACATATGGAAAGCTCACACTGGGCATGCTCGCACACTTTGATAAATGAGACATATGTCAGACAACACGCCATGGAAAGGCTGAACTGGGCATGCTCACACACTTAGGCCATATCTCAGTTTAGCAGTTGGCCACACATATCTGGTATTTGTACGTGTTATTCCAGGAACCAACCACATTACAGCAATCTGCCCAGTGCACACAGTTAAATGACTACAGAGGCATAAGTGATATAGTGGATCCCCCTCATATTCAAACATCTTCCACAGATACACAAGTTGTTCATAGAAACAGGGAATGCTATGGCAATAAAGACCTGCAAACAGTCTATCAGCAACAAATATTGTGCATCTGACAATTAAACATATGGGTGTAGAGGCCAATACTAGGCTGTTTGCCCTAGGGAATGAAAGCTTAGCCAGAGTGTTCTTGGCGTCTGCATCCCCAGTACAGTACGCTACTGTGTCACTGTAAAGTAGGTCACATAAGGCACCGTTTGAGGCTAGTGTGCTGTGCCTCCATCAAGCAGGGACACAGTGGAGATCCCAGTGGTTGAATTTGCTATGCCACATCCATGTTGTTGATGTGTGCTGGAAGAGGGTTGGTGAGGACCTCTAACAGTAAGTGGGCATCAATAACAGACTGAGGGGAGCCTTATCTGCAGTGTCTGGACAATTTCACTGTCAACACGTTGTCGTGATGATTATGAGGGATTGAAGTGTCGTGCCAGTACTGTTCAGAGATGTCCTCCCTCTGTGGGTTACTGCTCTGCAATGTATTAACTCACTCCGTCTGTTGGACAGCTCATATATGGCTGGTGTACACCTGACAGGGTGTCCTGTTGTGGAGGAGTCATGGGTATATTTGGGATAACATGATCAATGCAAACCTTCCACATGCTCATAGAATGCAATTGTCAAGGATTATGCATAGTGGCCTGTATACTCCCCCAGCATGGGTCCTTTGAAGTCTTCCACCCCAGTCTTCACAAGTGCAAAGTCTGCTTTTGATAAATACACTTTGTTTGCAGTGACAACCTTGCCTGGGGGTGGGGATAGGATATGGATGTCCAGGGTCAGTTATCAACAATGGTGGTCTACCTCTGGTGTGGAACAGTGAGTACCCATGTTGCAGATGGTCAGGTGCAATATGTATTTCCCCTTGTGGCTGTGGTGAGTGGTCTTGCCATAGCACATGGACTCACAAATTGTAGTGGCTGTAGGGTAATGTTGTAGAGGCCTGAGTAGTTCTCACAGACAATATACCTGTACCTGATGTTAACAACTGGCATGGTGTATGTGAACACCTTCATATCTTGGCACTGTTCCCAGGGAAGCAAAGTGTGTGTCCCGGATGTGGGAGGGGTGGTCTGAACTGGTTGTGTTGTGTGTTACAGATCCTGTGGTCATGAAGCATAGTATAAAACATAACCTGCCAGTGCTGATGTGCATATCTGACCCTGAAGTAGGTGGCTGCAAATGCATATATATATGCTATCCCCCACCTGACAGGTAGTAATAGATGTACATACCTCTGTATAAATAATGATGTCAGCACCCTATAAATACTGCAGGTGCAGAACAGATACCCAGTAATTCAGATAGTGCACTCTGCTAATGCGTTTTCCTCAAGTGTCATAATATAGTGAGGTAGGGGTTTGAATCCTGCAAATGCTCAGTGGGTGAGTGGGGTTGGTGTGTGAATAATTCTGTGTGAGGGAAATGTCCCTTTTGGCAACTAGGAGAACACACTACAGGATGCACATTCCCCTTTCCAAACACTGATGTCAGCACCCTATAAGTACAGCAGGAGAAGGGAAACCGCCCAATAATGCAAATAGCACGCTCTGCTAATGCGTCTATCTTGAGTATCATAATTTAGTTAGTTAGGGGTTTAAATCCTGCAAATGCTCAGTGTGTGTGTTTGGGTGTGGGGGGTTAGTGTGTGTGCAATTCCGTGTGAGAAAAATGTCCCTTTTGGCAACTAGCAGAACACACTATAGGATGCACATTCCCCTTTCCAAACACTGATGATGTCAGCACCCTATAAGTACAGCAGGAGAAGGGAAACCTCCCAATAATGCAAATAGTATGCTCCGCTAATGCGTCCATCTTGAGTATCATAGCATAGTTAGTTAGGGGTTTGATTCCTGCCAGTGTGTGTGTTTGGATGAGGGGGCTTAGTGTTTGTGAATTTCTGTGTGAGAAGAAATGTCCCTTTTGGCAACTAGCAGAACACACTACAGGATGCACATTCCCCTTTCTAAACACTGATGATGTCAGCACCCTATAAGTACAGCAGGAGAAGGGAAACCTCTCTGTAATGTGAGTAGCGTGCTCTGCTAATGCATCCATCTTGAGTGTCATAACATCGTTAGGTAGGGGTTTGAATCCTGCCAGTGTGTGAGCTTGGGTAAAGGGGATTAGTGTGTGTGCAATCCTATGTGAGAGGAATGTCCCTTCTAGCAACTAGGAAAACACACTACAGGATACACATTCCCCTTTCTAAACACTGATGATGTCAGCACCCTATAAGTACAGCACGAGAAGAGAAACCTCCCAGTAATACGAATAGCACGCCCTACTAATGCATCTGTCTTGAGTGTCATAACCATAGTTAGGTAGGGGTTTGAATCTTGCAAATACTTAGTGTGCATGTTTGGGTGAGGGGAGTTAGTGTGTGTGCAATTCTGTGTGAGAAAAATGTCCCTTTTGGCAACTAGCAGAACACACTACAGGATGCGCATTCCCCTTTCCAAACACTGATGATGTCAGCACCCTATAAGTACAGCAGGAGAAGGGAAACCTCCCAGTAATGCAAATAGCACGCTCTGCTAATGCGTCCATCTTGAGTGTCATAACATAGTTAGTGAGGGGTTGAACTCCTGCAAATGCTCAGTGTGTGTGTTTGAGTGAGGGGGGTTAGTGTGTGTGTAATTCCGTGTGAGAGAAATGTCCCTTTTGGCAACTAGCAGAACACATTACAGGATGCACATTCCCCTTTCCAAACACTGATGATGTCAGCACCCTATAAGTACAGCAGGAGAAAAGAAACCGCTCAGTAATGCAAATAGTGCTCCGCTAATGCATCTGTCTTGAGTGTCGTAACATAGTTAGGTAGGGGTTTGATTCCTGCCAGTGTGTGTGTTTGGATGAGGGGGGGTAGTGTTTGCGAATTTCTGTGTGAGAGGAAATGTCCCTTTTGGCAACTAGCAAAACACACTACAGGATGCACATTCCCCTTTCTAAACACTGATGATGTCAGCACTCTATAAGTACAGCAGGAGAAGGCAAACCACCCCATAATGTGAGTAGCGTGCTCTGCTAATACATCCATCTTTAGTGTCATAACATAGTTAGGTAGGGGTTTGAATCCTGCCAGTGTGCGTGTTTGGGTGAAGGGGGTTAGTGTGTGTGCAATTCTGTGTGAGAGGAATGTTCCTTTTGGCAACTAGGAAAACACACTACAGGATGCACATTCCCCTTTCTAAACACTGATGATGTCAGCACCCTATAAGTACAGCAGGAGAAGAGAAACCTCCCAGTAATGCGAATAGCACGCCCTGCTAATGCATCCGTCTTGAGTGTCATAACATAGTTAGATAGGGGTTTGAATCCTGCAAGTGGGTGCGTGCAATTACATGTGTGAGAGAACTGACCCTTTTGGCAACAAGTACAACACACCAGCTGCTGCATATTCCAATCTCTACACAGAGATGATGTCAGCACCCTACAAGTACAGCAGAAGAGTGCAAATCTCCCAGTAATGCAAATAGCACGCTCTGCTACTGCGTCTCTCACTACTGTCATAGCATAGTTAGTTATGGCTTTGAATTCCACACATGCCACATGTGTTTTCTGTCACACAGAATGCCCATGTGTGTGGGGTGTTGTTCACAATAATGCATGACATCGATTAAACCAGTAATGGCAATGCACACAGATGATGTATGTGTGTGCCAAATACACATATATACCTGTGACCTTCAATAGTTCCCATGTCTGACGCCTGCCACATGTGAATACATGGTATTTGCACTGGATAACATTATGACTGTGGCTTTCTGTGCATGTGCTGCATGTGGTATGTGTATATACAGTGTGAGTTGTATATGGTATCATCCTAGCAGCAAGGGATACACATCTGGTCTGGGGCATATAGTCTACATGTTGTTGATGAATAGGTGCTGCATGTTTTCACCTGTTGTGGGAGTGGTAACACGTTGTTCCATAGCAATGCAGTGACTACATGCTAGGAACCTTTCAGCTAGGGTGTTGTAGCTACAGTAATTCATCAGCATTCAGTAATACTTCAGCATTCTTGGTGAGGGTATGATGCCAACCAAGGTCAGGGTCATACCAGCCTGAGCCACATGCTCAGAGACCCCGTCTATGTTCCCTATCATGTAGTCCAGGGAGGTACATCACAGGTCAGCCATAGTGGCACAGACAATGATTGAGTCATATGTGTCCATGCCTCTGACTGACCTGTATGCTTGTGTTATATGGTGGACCATAGTGCCCCACGGGCATATCACTGTGACCTTCACCTTGTCCAGCCTGGTGAGTGGGACCTCACTGTACCAGACAATAAAGGTACCTAACACAACTGTAGCAGGTGTGTTGTCTAGCCGTACAGGCTGTGACTGTTTGGCACACAGGATTTGTGTTATGTGTTGCACATGCTGTGTTCCGGCTTAACGTATGCCTGTGTGCCAGCTGCAGAGGTGTCTGCTGCTCAGGCAGGATGCTATTCTGAGGCTCCACGAATGCACCAGTGTATTCATGTGTTTGGATTGCTGTCAGTGTAGGTCTACATCAGACTGGTATTGTAGTCACTGTAGTATTTCATGCCACCTGACAGGTTATGCCAGTACTGGGTTCAGAGTGCTTAGTCCCCAGTTTGGTTATGTGGTTGCATCTCATACATGTGTTGTACGTCCATGTATAGGGGAGAGGGTTGACTGTGTACATGTGGCAGCTGTGACATTGCCACATGACTCACATATTCCACAACTGTACCATAGAGGTGACTGACAAGTGACCTTTGCACATGCTACCATAGTATTGTGATTGCATGGTGATTAACAGCACGTAGGGCCAATGGGGAACAAGGTACAGAAGGTGAGTATGTGAGGGTGTAGTGCCTGTGATTAGTTAGCACTGGCATATATGACTGCTCACATGGTCAAATGCCAGGAAAGTCATATGCAATGTGTCACAGGTAATGTACATGCGAACAGGAGAAACAGTGACGTTCTGTCAAGTGAGACATGGACATACATATAGTAAGCTATGCAGATGTCACTAGGAGTCCACAGAAGCTCTGTAAATCTGCATTGCAGGTGGGATCAATGTTCCAGGGTAACTGCAAGCAAACATGCATGCAAACAAAGCTACAGTAAGCAGGGCTGCATGTAGTCCATTGTACAACAAACAAGCTGTACCACTTCCAATAGGTAACAGTGCAAATATGCAGGCACTATACACATGTACATGAAAATACACAGGTCAGATGGCTAGGGTCCAGTCTCAGCGCACACAAGTGTACAGACCATGTACTGTCAGGATGTACAATAACCGGATGGAAACCCAGGTGCTCATACCTGCAGTAATACACATGTCAAATAACAGACACTGAGCCTTCACTCAGTGGTTCCATACTTAGTAGGATGTATGCTACCTGTCCTGCCACCACAGTATCCCTGACATTTATGGGGACTCTCCCTCCTGTAAAAGTTAGTTTTGTGTGTTGGGGCTGTCTAGCATGGTATGAGATGTGAGCTTGCAGTGCTAGGGTGCTCCTGTGTGTCCTGTACCAGTCGTGTAGTACTGCGCACATATCAACATCCTCAAACATCCACATTGCAGAGTCCAATGTGGGCAACATGCCACTTGCAGTTTAAATGTCCATCATTGCGTATCAATACTTTCATTACCTTATTCCCTGTGCTACCTATGTATGTGGCCTTCTGTTGACATCCTTACCACCAGTATGCAAACATGTCCAGATGATACATATGGTACTTACCATGGGTATAGAAAACAGTACAAGACAATCATACTCTTACTGCATCAGGCATGCTGGGATATACCCACAATTATATCAGCACACAGTACTGTTAACAACATTATACTATTACTACATGCCTATGTAGTCACCCTGTGCATCAGCAACATGTTAACCTGTACCTGCACTGATGTTACAGATTGCAGGAGGTGGCACAGTTTCATCATATGCACAGGGTGTGAACTTGGTATGCCTGAGTCTGCCACTGATACCACCAATTGACATGTATGTGTATGTGTGTTGGTGAGGGACAGCAGTACAAGGTGGGGCAATGTTGATGCAGTGTGTGCGTGTATGCGGTAGCCCTAGGTGTTGTCAATTCGCATGTGTGTATGGATGCACACAGTTCCACCTCATAGCTGCCATATACCGGTGTTTGTGGACAGCCACAGACTGTACCTGCCACGTCATACAGATCAGTGTCTCTGGCCACGGACACGGTACCTGTGCATTGCAGGGGTGCTACAGACCATATCCGGTACCAATCCAGACTGGGTACTGTCATCAGAAGCAGGTGTTTGTTGACTGGACGCAGATCCCTGTTGGGCCTGTCCAGAGCCACGTGCACGTGGTCTCCTGGGGCGGTCTGATGACAGCACAGACCCAGCATTGTTGGGGCTGCTGCTGGCACTATGGGGGCGGCTGCGGCCCTGTTGTCACCCGCGACGACTGCCAGCTGCTGCTGTTGCTGGCATATGCCCACGTCAATGCCTCAACCATCCACCATTGCCCTGGCTCATGGACATGTAGTTGTAGAACTGATCTAATATGTCCCCACAACATCTGTCTATGACATTGGTGAAGTTACGGATGTCAGCCGCAATGTCACTCATACTGTCAGTCATGGCTGTGCGACATGCTGTCAGCTCCCTCAGACCCTGTCTGGTGTACCGTTCCATACGTGACTGTGCCTGCATGACAGCCCAAAACATAGCTGAGGTTGTAAGACCTCTGTGGGCACATCTGACAGGGGCAGTATGCCCACAGATGCTCCCGCGAGAACCCCTGGATGTCTGTCTGTGTGGTACCATCTCAGGGCCATGCCCATGGCTGCTGTGTGGGGAAGCATGTGCCACAGATACCACATTACCCTGGTCAATGCCCACTGTATCCTGTCCATCACCTAGGGACATTGGTGACAAAGGGTGTATTGGCAGGATGACTGTGCGCATTGATGGGGTTGACAGCTGTGTATCGTCAATTGGCTGACCAATGATGGACCCTGGCACAGCTTCCTGTGCCATTACACACATGTTATCATTATCAGTACCCGTGGCACCTGATTCAGGTTCCCTGCTGCATGACACCAGAGCAGCACCAGAACCTCTGGGAGGGAAACAGGAAACACAGTTTACAATGTCTACACAATGTTACCAGTGATGCACACATGCACAGGTGCACACATGCACACATGCACACATGCACAGGTGCACACATGCACACATGCACAGGTGCACACATGCACAGGTGCACACATGCACACATGCACAGGTGCACACATGCACGCATGCATGTATGCACAGGTGCACACATACACACATGCACACATGCACACTACTCAGTATGCGAGATATCAACACTCAGACACAGAGACGCCTGCATGCATACACAGAGCACTACTAAGTGAGCCTAATATTACTATTACTATCAAGACTATTAAAGGTATTGTTAATACACACTCACCAGCATGGATAGGCTGCATTGCTGTTACACCGGAGGGACCTGCAGAAGTGAGGAAATTAATGTCAGTGGGCACAACTGTGCCATTGTTACTGAGTATGATACAGGTCAGTAGTACAACAGTTGCCTTTCACAGGTCAGCTGCTGATATTGAGAATATCACACTTGCACATTAAATACTATGATGACAGCTACAAACCAAGGACACACCTCACACATGCATTAACTACCAGTGTATACAACAGTCAACTATACATATGGCATATTACCTGCACGCCCGTAGTCTTGGTGCTGTGTGGCTCCAGCCTCCATCATAATGCAGGTCTGCTGCTGTTGTTGTTGGCGGGCTGGAGCCACAACACTTATGAGTAGTCCCTCCAGTCTGGTGAGTGGGGGATGTGTAGCCACCCCACCACCTGTGGCAACCTGTTGCCTGTGGATATCCGATGCACGCTGATGGACATTTCTGATTAAATCACTGCAGTGATGTCGTACCTGCTCATATGTCCTATTATGCTTGTCTATGTCATTTACCCGATGGACCAGGTCTTGCCACAGTGCAGCCCTCTCCTGCTGATTCTGGCTGGTGCGGGAAAAGAGTATTGCATAATCCCGCACCAGGCTCTGGTGTATTTCCTCATCCTCAGCTGCAGAGTATGCTGGATTGCTCTGGTGAGCCATGGTCTTGAAAAAGGAAATAACATGATATCAGCAAAATATGTCAGCAGCATTTGGCACACATACTACACATGCTACTCGACTGTTGTGATACAACATATCTCACATATATAGCATCTGTCTGTCTATTGGTGGATACACATGTAAATGGCCAGGTATCAGTGCTCAGCCAACAACTGTGCAACAGTACCTACCACACTCCATATGACATACTACCAAACCCCAGCAGTCAGAACACTGATACCGAGGTACTGTATCTGGTACATCATTAACTACTGTGATCTGACCACAAACTAATTGCCCTGGATATACATATCCCACCTCCACCACCAGCACAAACGACTACAGTGAATAACCTTTCAAATGCAAACTTTACACTTTGTAACACTGAGATGGTATCCTTTAAGCCCACTGGGCCAGTGGAAGACACAACCCACAATGCTGACTCCTTCACAAATGATTTCTACGGACATCTCCGAGAATGCATGGATCATGCAATCCCATATAAGACCAAGACATTCTCCACAAAGGGAAAGCATCCTGTCTGGTGGACCCCAGCCATAGACAGATTGTATAACAAAAGATGGAAGCTACTGCAAGACAGAGCATAATTCCATAAGGGGAAGGCATGCATGATCAGCACTAGTAAAGAACTTTCTCTCATACAAACATCCATGGGCAACATTGAGAGGGAAATCACCGGGGACACTACAGATAACCACAAGGCCTTCTTCAGTTATGTTAGAAACCTGGTCAGAAACCCTCCGATATGCTCATAGTTAGTACACAACAACAAATAATTCACTGAACCCACAGATATTGGCAACATTGTGGCAGACAGGTTTAGTGCAAGTTTCCCCCCTTCCCTCTCCCCCAAACTAAGACATACTTATCCCAGCTGAATGTAACCTCCCTGTCATCACAGATGTCCAGGTGAGAGCCGCCCTCAGAAAAGCAGAAAACACAGCATCAATGGGACCTGATGGTATCCCCGATTGCATGCTACATGAACTCCAAGAGGAGCTAAACACACATATAGAAGTGCTATGTAACACTAGCCTGACTACAGTATATGTACCTGTACACTGGCGTACAGCAGCAGTGGTTCCACTCCACGAAGGAGGCACCTCTACATACCAGTACAATACAACACAATACAATACATTACAATGCAATACAATACAATATGCTATTGCCCCTGGGACTACAGCAGCATACTGTTCTGCTACCCTGACCATTGTGACACATGTGATGTGAAGATACCTGCTCCTGTCAAACAGTTACACAGGGTGACTCATATGGCATATTACCTATCTGACTAACATTCAGCAGGGGTATGTGTGACATGTACTCATGGGGAGTTTTGCTTCTTAATGCTATGTGGTTTATTGCAGGGTATGTCTTATCTGTGGGCAGGAACCTGTACCTCTGCCATGTGCTCTCTACTGCGGTGTCAAGGACGACACACAGCAGTCATTTAGGTTGTGAATGGTGTGAGGTGTTACAATGGTTGTTGGACATCTGTCATGGGCGTGACTTAAGTATGTATATCCAGGAGTGGTAACCTCTATGTGGGTAGTATGTGTGCACTCTTTGGTGTTGTCAGTCACTGTGCATTGGTAATGTGTTTGGGTGCATTGTCACAGTGTTGTACATGTCACTGTGTCCTTCTCCATATCTGTAGCTGTCATGTGAGGTACATACCATGGCAGCTATTGTGTGGTGTGGAGGGGTACACTGACCTACATGTCCATAGCTGGCACACCATGTCTGCTGACACATACCAAGTGCAGGTATTCCAGGAATAGTGTGCCACTGTGACTATCATTGGGGGGACTATTGTACACATTTATGACCCTGTTCACCCCTGACACATGCAGTGGTGGGCAGCCAATCACATATCTGGTGGTTACTGGTGTAGGTGATTTGAAATGGGGTATGGTACTCCAGTTTTGACACTGGTGTTCACTCCATGCCTTTGTCACCAGGCATCTGTTGCAATACATCTGTACACATGTGCCTCACTCAGAATATATATATATATATATATATATATATATATATATATATATATATATATATATGTGTGTGTATATATGTATATATGTATATATCTATGTGTATATATATATATATATATATATATATATATATGTATATATATATATATATATATATATATATATATATATATACATATATATATATATATATCGATGTACATATATTGCTATAGATATGGAGAGAGGGTGTGACAGAGAGGGTGAGAGTGACAGAGGGGTGGGACAGGGGAGTGTGAGATAGTCATATACAGTCATATCTGTAGATAGTCAGATCTGTCTGTCTATGTATATGTATCTACATATATCTATATCTGTATGTGTGTATTACATATATATGTTTGTACATATTCTATCTATCTACATCTGTCTATGTATTCCTACATCCCTCTCTATCTATGTATACATATATGCATATTTTATATATATATATATATATATATATATATATATATATATATATATATACATACATACATATATTGACATACATATGTATCCATATGATAGATAGGTATAGCAACATGATTGTTTACAAAACTGTATACACACACTAACATACTGCTAAACATACATAACTGTGAAACCTACTTTGTACATTGCACTACAACCTACAGTCAACCTACATTGATATGTGTACATAGATGCCCTCACATACATATGTATGTACAGCCTTCACTAATAGTTGCTATATGTCCCCTGCCCTATGCACATCTTCATATACATATAGATACAGACCAATGACACATATGGAGGGTTCACAGTATGTAGACTTTTAAAGTATTACTTTATATTACCTGTGTTTGTCACAGCTGCTTGCATTGTCGTTTGGTTTGGTGTCCTGCTGCTGCTCCAATTGGCAGATGTCAGCTTTCGAGTGGGTTTTGATGACTGTTTTTGTTTGTGTATATTTTATTCTCTCTCTCTCTCTCTCTCTCTCTCTCTCTCTCTCTCTCTCCCTACCTCCAGAGGGTGCAATGAAAGTATTGCATGTGTGGACTGGGAGTACAGCATGCTTTTGTAGGTATCTGCATATGTCCATGTGATGGCCTCTGCACCAGTTGTTAGCCAGCATTTGCTAATTGCATGCGGCCAGTTGTGTACTGATTGCAGTTCTCACTGTGATTCCAGGACAGTGCTATAAAAAGGTATGTGAGATAGGCGTAGCCTTTCAGAGTTTAAGGGCAGGGGCCATGCTGGTATGCTGTGGACACTGTTCTGTGAGTGTAAAGGTTAGTATCTCTCTCATATTTCTGGCTGTGTTGTAGATTAACATTTCTCCATTCATTTCTCCAGTTTCCTATACTAAGTGTGTATGTACACTGACACCTAAGACTACTACTACTGTTAATGTGGGTGTGTGTGCTTTCCTATGGGACATGTGGTGTAACTGGTATATAGCAGTGGCTCTTGCACTTTGTTGCTATGGCTTCAATATTTTCCCTTTACATTCACTACTTGTATGCCTGCTAGGTGTCTTGACTGTAGTGTGTTGCTGTGGCTTTGCTATTTTCCATGTACATTCACACTTTGGAATGCTTGCTATATCTGCTAGGGTGTTACTGCATGCAATGTGGTCTAGCCATGGTGTGGGCCTTGACATCTATTAGGGTATTTGGGTATGCTGCTGAGCAGGCCCCAGAGACTCTCAGGTGCATCTTTTATCTGCCTCATGGAATGGTACATATCAGTGGGGTACACCCATTAAATTGCCTGGTATTCGGCAGTTGTGACTGTGGGTTAGCATGAGCATATGTATTACTACGCTATTTCCGACGTGCAAGTGGTGCATACTTTCAGTACTTCATAGTTACCATTGCATGTGTTGTAACACCTTTCTGCCTACTGTTTGTACATTTCACAGGGAGTCTGTGGGGCATCCCTGTAACTCAGTCACTGTTGCTATGTCTAGGCTCTTAACTATTCAAATATGGCAGTGTCAGACCTCTCGAGTGTACAGATATTTGCAGGATGTCCTCATTTTTGCCTCATATTTTGGTCCATATCTCATAAACAGCTTTTTCTGGCAAATCGCTCTGGGCTCAAGTCAGACTATAGTGACAAACATTTCAGTTTCAGACTTCATACCCTTCCAAACATCCAACATAATGCAAAACCTGTTACTCTCTCAACTGTCTAAGTTTGTTGGAGCAATATTTGGAATGTGTCCCTGTTTTTGGGCCTTTGCTCCACATTTTTTATTACTTAGTCTGAATGTGTTGCTATAAGAGGTTGTGGGGTATGGGCAGTGATTATCCTGCTGTGAGTATGTGTGTGGCTTGCAAGGTGCTATAGTGACATTATTACCTACTAGCTACCAACTAGCATGGCTGTTTCTGTTCACACACTACTATTATAGAAATCCACTACATTTGACAGTAAATATACATGACATGCTTTGTGTACTACACATCCTATATTCCTTTTACATTTATTCCTGCTATTACATGATATATTTATTGTAGCACAGTGTTCTTATAAAACAGTCATGGCTTAGTGGTAAGTTATGCAGGCTACTGTTTCCTGGGTTTGGGACTGACAGTGGGATTTTATTTTGCTTTTGAGCAGACTACAGGCCTTGTCATTCAGAGTGACTAAGGCACTTTTAAGCAGTTGTAACTGGGTTGGCGCTGGCTTGCGCGGTGCTCATGCATGCGCACTGGTGTTCAGCTCTGCGTGCACCCACTTACAACGGCTTAACAGTGCTTACTCTTGCGCACACCCGCACTATTTTCTTTGAAAGAAATGAAAATGGGGAGACAGGAAAGTGGTGAAAAAGGGGTCACAAAGAGGGTAAGACAGTAGGGAAACAAGCTCGGGTTTTGCAGGAGGGATGTAGGTAAGGCCCATAGCTGCCCATTTCTTTATCAGCATTTGAAAACTTCCACCCCTGAGAGAGGTGTAAGGACAACAATAATACTTGTTGTACAGCCAATTGTAATTGACAGTTTCCATGTCCAGCAGACATGTGTGCGAAATGGGCAGCTATGCATGGGGCTTAATTTTTTTGTGGGTACAGAGTGCCCCCTTTTTTTTTTTCAGGTAAGAGTGGTATGTCAGGTACAGGAAGTCGGTATAGCTGGGGAGGTAGGTTGGGTAGGTTAACAGACAAGACAAACAAGACGCATACAGGGGCGGTGTATGACACATGTGTGGGAGTTGCACAATTGACAGGGATGGATGTTTGGATATCTGGAGCCCATGAGCCCACAGATGACAACAGTGGAACTGATATCCCCACCCATGAGCAGTTGCCACTGTGTCTTCAGTGCCCAGGATGGGGCTGTGCTGGGGGCTGTGTAGGCCGGGCAGCAGGCACACCCGTTAGTTGTGCCACCCGTGCCTCAAGATAGCGTAGGGGCCCAAGCACAGCATGCCAGATCTCCCTACGCACCACAGTCCAGACACTACGGAGGGTGAGTGGATGTTATCCTCCGGCCACGCTTGCAGAGGGGGGATGAGCCCCATCCCCTGCAGCGCTTCCACCCGCAGGTGGCACAGGGCCACTGGAGGAGGGTCCGGCCTGGGCACTACTGCCAGGTGCACTCGCCAGCTGAGGAGGGAGAGGTGGGTCCGCTGGAACCCGCCATCCTTTTTGTCCTATGTTTTGCATTATGTCATGACAGTTTGGGTTAGTAACGTATAATACCATTCACAATTAATTGTAACAGCATGCATTAGTATTCCCATTAACCAAACACCCAGATATTCAAACCATTGAACAGCAAGCATAACACATGCATATTTTAAACAGCAATACACAGTCCAACAACATGCAGGGTTGATTGATGGCAACAGGCCATCAGGTTTGGATGTATGAACAGGGCAGATGCATCAACGTACATGCAAATATGTATGAACCAACAGGACAAATGTCCAGGGGTGTTAATTGTGATTGCACATACCAGTTTCAGGGGGAATGGATTATATGTGGTTGTAGGGTAGGGTGAAGAAAATTTAATTAACAACTTGAAATACCAATACATATGCTGTACATTTCTAATAGCTGCAGATATATACGCACTACAGTTCTGCCTACAGTTTCCTATGTGATAACTACTTCAAGTTGGTGATAGGAATGTTACTGCTACATCAATATACATTTTCATTTTTATTCATACACATTCATATCTGGCTCTGTTCAGCTACATCATCCTGCTACATTTGCTTTATATAGCTATAGACAACTGTGGATGTTAGGTATTTCAGACAACCATACTATCTGCATATTGCAGACTGAGAGCAACATATCCAGATTTTGGGAAATACATTCCAGCTGTGGTACCGTTTTCAACACATGTTACTGTTTGGTTCTGCCTGTCACATTCATTTCATTCTGTACTGACTGCAGTATACTTTATTCAGGAGTTATTACTACTTTATTGGTGGATTCATAACTCTTTCTCACACTCTCTCACTTGTTTTATTTTTACAATTCAGGATGGTACTTAATTCTAGGCTTTATTGACAAGTTTTACCTGTAGTTATAACAATCCTTTCCAACAGTCTCACTTCTGTCATGTTTCTGTATTTCAACAGGGATATATTTCACACATGTGTTTTACACAGCTTCTGCAGCTGTACTTTTCAGCCTGCTGCAGGTTATGTACTATTATATTACAGGTGGGACATTTTTATTTCAGACTTGTTTCATTTTTATGTTTGGATTACAGGCTGCATCACACTTTTGTAATCAAGCACTACTTGCAAACTCTCTTACACTGTTACTTGCACATTTTATTAATTAGTGACTACACAGCACTCTTTTGCTAACTGTCATATTTCTATATTTATTTACAATTACAGGGAGAGAATTACTGACCTGCCTGGTGGTGCAACCGTGCCAGCCTATCTCCATAGGCTCTACGGTTCACAAAACGGACACCTGCAGCTATAATATAAATAAAGTAATATTGGAATACACATCTCTATAATATCAGCTAGGTTAATTTCTTACATAAATAATTACATGTAACTTACTCAGTAGTGGGGCGTTGGGCATTTGCTGGGCCTCCTGGATCCAACGGTTCAGTTGGTCCTGCTTGCGTCTCTTCAGGTCCACATGGTGGTGACGGACCTGCTCACCAGTCCTTGGTATCCCTGTGGCACTGGTGAGATCATGAGCCAACCAGTCCCATGCCTCAGCCCTATATGCTCCCCACAGGACTTGGCCCTGCATGAGTTGGGCCTCATGATTGTGGACAAGGAGCCAAACCATATATTGGGACTCCTCAACACCCCACCTCTGTGCTCAGTTGTTATTACTGCATTTCTAAGTGCAACTGTCATGGCTTAGTGGTTCAGTACCTTGACTATGGTGCATGGTATCCTGGGTTCGAACCTGGCCACTGCTTTTTATATTTTATGACTGTCTACACAGGCTAGGAGGCGTGTCTGTGTAAAGGCAGTTTTGTTACAGCTTGCTCAACGTTGCCCGTCGGTTAGCTTGTTGGCACGGTGCGCAGCTCTGTGCAAACGGGTTACGCTGGTTTACGTGTCATTTGGCTGTCAGCACGCATATTACACTCAGCTCAGCTATGGGCACACAGTTTCAGTGTGTTAAACCACTGCTCACCTATGGGCACTCATTTTACACCTGTTAAACCACTGCTCACCTACGGGCACTCATTTTACACCTGTTAAACCACTGCTCACCTACGGGCACTCATTTTATACCTGTTAAAACACTGCTCACCTACAGGCAGATGTACTCAACTTGTTAGACTATAGCTCAGCTATAGGCACATCTGACATTTTTTTTTATTATTATCTCACATTTCTTCAAAATACATGGCCCATTTCATTACATTTTACATAAAATATAATTTTATATGTGTACATATATGTCAGGAACTTGTTTCGTGCTTATTTCACTAAAAGTAAAATTTGATGTTGTGGGGGCTCGAACCATGACTGCCTGCTCTTCAGCCGACATCTCTACCGCTACGCTATTGCTTTTTGGCTTGCTTTGCATATGTAGTTCTTATATGCTTTTCCACTGACTGCTAACTGTGGCTAAGCTACGGGCATGCCCACGCAAACGAGTGCACTCACGGGCAAACATCTTTACAATTTAAAAAAAAAATTATAAGATGTTCATTTCTACATTTTATGTTCATAGTCTGTGGGGGCATGTGCTGTGTTGTGTTTATTCACATTTACACGGACTCTGTCGTGGGGGTTTACTTTCGGGACTTTTACTCTTCTGGGGGTGTGTCCGTTTGCAGGGCTCGGCCTACGGACACGCCCCCTACTGTCTTCCACGGACCGTGTTAGCCTTAGGTGTGATTCAGCATGCCCTCATGCATATGCATGACATGCTGACTTCAGACCGTTTAACTGCAGCCTCCATGTAAGCCTTGTAACTCTTACACGGAGGCTTCATGAATCCTGCCCATTATCTTTTCCTCAGGATCATTTCCACCTTTCTTATTTCCATACTTAATTCTTCCTGTATAGCTTATGCAGTACTTTTTCACATTAATTATAAGCTGATGTATTTCAGAACATTCAGATAAAGGTATTTCAGATTGAACATATCAGCTTTAAAAATGTAAGAAATATAAGAACTGGAATAAATGAATTTATCTTTTAATTACCAGGAACAAGCTCCAGATATCTCAGTTTCTCCTTTCTGTGCCAAAATTTCTTATACCTTTCAGAATAAAAACCAGCACACACAGTAACTCTGATAATGGTTTATTATGTAGTAGTATCATACAGTACATGTATGAAGTAATTCGACAGATCCGAACAAGTCTTACCATCTCAAATAACAGTGCAGATAACTGAACTAGACTGAATTA